>NC_048442.1:1659573-1805317 GCF_004353265.1 Vitis riparia | reverse complement strand
TTTCTCCAATTGAAGCCTTATTCCATCAAAAACCAGATTTTCAATTTTAAAAAACTTTCGGTTGTTCTTGCTATCCTCACTTAAGACCATATAATAATAAGCTGCAATTTAGATCCTCCAAGTGTGTATTTTTAGGTTATAGTGCTCATCACAAAGGTTACAAGTGTCTACATCCCTCTGGAAGAATTTACATTGCTTGTAGTGTCTGCTTTGATGAAAATGATTTTCCATTTTTATCTGGTTTTCCATGTTCCAGCTCACATCCAGATTACTCTTCCACTGAAAGTTCCTTTTCTCCTTATTATCAGCGGATTCCTAAGTTTGATTGTCCAAGTCCTGTTAATGTTGTCATGACAGTTTCTGGTGCACTTCAGAGCGTAGAATCCACTGCATCCTCACCAAGCTCTTCTGGTTCAAGTCAAATCAACAATCAAGGTAATAATTCTGGTCCTTCTCTCACCAATAATATTGAAATTCCTTCCATTGATTTGTCTGAAGAACTCTTTTTTAAAACTATTGAGTAACATCAAGATCACATACAAAAACAACCTGAAATAGACCATCCTATGCCTTGTCAAACCTCAGCTCACCCTATGACCACTAGATCCAAATCGAGAATTTCTAAACCCCAGCTCTATCTTATCAACACAAAACCCATATCAGCATCTGTCTTAATTGAGAACTTAGAACCAATTAGTATCGACCAAGCCTTATAAAACAAGGATTGGAAGCAAGCCATGGATCAGGAATATGAGGCCTTAATGAAAAATAACACTTGGGTTTTGGTACCATGTAAGGTTGGTATGAACATTGTTGACAATAAGTAGGTATTCAAGGTTAAGAGAAATTCAGATTGTACAATTCAAAGATATAAAGCCCGATTGGTTATCAAGGGCTCTCAACAAACAATGGAGTTGACTACTTTGAAACATTCAGCCCAATAGTGAAGGCTTCAACAATCCAGGTTGTTTTGACTTTAGCAGTAACAAATAACTGGGATATGCAACAACTTAAAGTAAATAATACTTTTCTGAATGGAGAACTACAAGAGGAAGTGTATATGCACAAACAGGCAGGCTACATCAATCCATTCAAAGCAGAATTTGTTCGTAAACTCACAAAGGCTCTCTACGGATTAATACAGGCACCCTGAGCCTAGTTTGACAAGCTTAAGGTAGCATTAATCAGTCTTGGTTTTGTGAACTCCAAATCAGGCAACTCTTTATTTGTGTTCAGGTCTACAAAAGCAATTCTTGTATTGTTGGTATAGGTTGATGATATCCTGATAACTAGGAATGATCAAGTGAAGATGAAAAAGATTATTGAAAGCTTGAATGCATAGTTCGCCTTGAAGAATTTGGGATCACTAAGCTATTTCCTAGGTTTTGAAGCTCATCGGACCAAGTCTGGAATTTATCTCAGAAGAAATATATGACTGCTCTATTGTCCAAGCTAAAATGTTGAATGATAAAAGCAACCCAACGCCTATGTGCCAAGGAACAAAAATTCACCTTGTTGATACTGATTTATTTGAACAGCCAACTTTATATTGGAGCATCATTGGAGCTTTGCAGTACATAACTCTAACCAGGCTAGACATATCATTTGTTGTTAACAAATTGAGTCAATATTTGTAGGCACCAATAGTTAATCACTGGAAAGCTTGCAAATGCATCCTAAGATACTTAAATGACCCTCTTGACCATGGGCTTCTCTTCTCACCAACAACAGAAATGACACTAGAAGGGTATGCTGATGGAAATTGCGCTAGTTCCTTGGATGATAGAAAATCTACAATAGGTTATTGTATTTATCTTGGTGGAAACTTAGTTGCATGGAACTCTAGAAAATAGAAGGTAGTATCTCGCTCAAGCATTGAATCAGAATATCGTGCCCTTGCTTAAGCTGCAACAGAACTCGTTTGGTTACAATCTCTATTCTCTAAATTGGGAATTGAGGTAAATAGGTGCCCTACACTCTGGTGTGATAATACAGGAGCTAAACAACTTGCTTCTAACCCAATCTTCCACTCAAGAACAAAACACATTGAGATTGATTTCATTTTATCAGAGATAAGGCTATTGCTAAAGAACTGGAGATAAAATATGTGCCAACAGAAAATCAAACTGCTGATATCTTGACAAAGCCGATATCCATCTTTCAATTCCACTTTCTTAAAGGCAAGCCTGCTGTTGTTCAATCCCCACGGTCTCGCTTGAGAGAGCGTGTTGAAGAGTTATCTGTAAGTGGAAAATGACCTATCTTTTCAAAATAAGTTACAGAGAGTCCCACGGGACTCAAATTCTATCAGATCTCTCTCTTAGGACTCTCTCTCTCTCTCTGAGAAGCCACATTATCATCCTTATCTATTGGTTATGATAGGCTGTCCCTTATTCTTATCTGTTATCATAAGTTCTATGTATATCCTATAAAACCACTCAAGTTAAAATATACTAAGAATTGAAAAGTCTTTCAAAGCTCCAAAATCTCCTATTTCTCAACTGTATGATAAGCCTTGATCGAATCTTATTATTCTGGGTTGTTTAGTTCGGAAAAGTCCTAAATTTTTAGGAATTTGAATTTAAAATAAAACCAAAAGATATGGCTTGACTGAATCCTACTATTCTGGGTTGTTTAGTTTGGATAAGTCCTAGTGTGTTTAAATTTGATTTTATTTTTGGTTTGAATTAGAGAGAATATCTTATGATATTTTGTAGGTTGGTTAGTTACTAAATTCAGGGATTGCTTTGTTTATTTAAGATCTTGATATAAACCAAATTTTTTAATAAAGTATTACCGTATTTCTCTTCCAAATTCAATATGGTATCAAAGCTTTAGTGACTTTGCTTATAGAGAGCAGGTTACACGTAAGCTTGGGAACATGAAGAATAAAGAGCAATCTAAAGCCATTTAGAAGAATGCATGACACTCCCTTTACCGACCATTGGTGAGAAAGAATCATCAACTATTTTAATTTTATAACTCTCAAAACAAGGCTTTGTATCACCAGTCATGTGATTGGATGCACTGAAGTCAATAATCCATGGGTTTGACTTTGAAAAAGCATTCAAGGCTCTGGAACATATACCTTTTTAGGCAATGGAACCTGATCCTATAGGTGGAGGTACTCAAAGGATCACGTGCGAGGAGTTTCTGAAGTAGCTCCAACTGTTCTCGCCTAAAAGGAGTTTTGTTGGCTGAGTTATTGGACTGTGGTGGTTCATCATTGGTAGCACAATAACCTCGAGGTCCATTTTCTTGTGTTCTGTTACTTTTCCAATTGAGCGGCTTCCCATGAATTTTCCAACATGTTTCTCGTGAGTGTGACCAACTCAATTATGGTGATCACATCATGGCCTGTTGGATCTCCTTCATGAATCAAAGTGTTGAAAATTCGGTCCCTTGGTGGCCAAGGCTGATCCATTGTTGCTTGGAAAGGACTATGATGAGGTATGATCCTTCATCATGACCTATTTTCAACTCTCTTCTCACCGGACTTTAGAACACGCCTCTCAAGATGATGGGCGTGGCTTGGTGCTAAGAACTTTTCCTTGGACTTCATTGAGATTCTTGTTGAGTCCTACCGCTAAGAATGTGAAGATTCTTTCTTTTTCCATAATTTTCTGATATTCGAGGCCATCACTAGTGCAATCCCATTCCAATTCTTTGAACATGTCCAGTTTTTGCCAATCTTGGGAGAGAATGATGAAGTATTAGGTCACACTAAGGTCCCTTTGTTGTAATTCTAGAAGCTAGCTTTTGATTTTGAACACCTTTGCTGCATTTTCACTATCTGAAAATGTCTCCATGGATGCATCCCAAATTTCTTTTGCTATCTTGTAGAATAGGAATGTCTGGCCTATGTCTGTCTCCATGGAATTAGTGAGCCAAGACAAAATCACATTGTTTTAAAAACACCAAGTTTTGTAAGATGCATCGTTCTTTGTTGGGGATGTCTTCACGCCTGTGATGTAATCGTCTTTGCCTCTCCCAGGTATATGCATCATTACTAATTGAGACCATTGGAGATAATTATTGCCATTTAATTTATGGACAGTAATGTGGTGAACAGATTCTCAAAACCACCGTTACTACTGGAATTGACAAGAGCATAATCGGAGATCACCTCCGAAGAGCTCACCGGACATTCTCCAGTCATTGCAGTTTTCACCATATTTAAGTTTAGATCATAGGCTCTGATACCTAAATTCAGGTAATACAGTGATCGGTACTAATCCAGCTATATTAAATGATTTGGATGTTCCTATTGCATTTTGGAAAAGGGTTAGATCATGTACCACACATCCTTATTGTTGGTTTTGTTTCTTATGAATGATTATCTCCACAGTTTCAAGCATTTACTGCTAATCTTTCTAAATTTGATATACCCAGGGACATTCATGAGGCATTACAACATCCAAATTGGAAGGCAATTATGCACAATGAGATTAAAGCTCTTAAGAAAAATGGAGCTTGGGAATTAACTGAATTGGCTTTGGGAAAATCTACTATAGGACAAAAGTGGATTTTCAATGTGAAATATAAAGCTGATGGGAATGTTGACAGATACAAGACAAGATTGGCGGCTAAGGGATTTGCACAAAAATATGGAGTAGATTATCAGGAAACATTTGCTCCAGTTGCGAAACTCAACACTGTCCAAGTTTTACTCTCCATTGCAGTCAACAATGATTGGCCTCTTCATCAGTTAGACATAAAAATGCTTTCTAAATGGTGATCTCAATGAAGAAGTCCCCTTGAATATTTCACCAAGATTCAAAGATGCTAATAAAAAAAGAATAGAGTATGCAGGTTAAAGAAATCTCTATATGGCTTAAAGCAATCCACCTAGTTTGAACGTTTTACTTTAGTTGTTAAGAAAGTTGGGTACAGTTAGGGATAATCAGACCATATGATGTTTTTCAAACATTCATTAGATGGGAAGATAACCATTCTTATCATCTATGTTGACAACATAATTCTTATAGGTAATGATGAAGCATAAATGATAAATATGAAAAACACGAGAATTTGAAATCAAGGACTTGGGAGCTCTTAGGTACTTCCTTGGCATTGAGGTGGCTTGAATTTCAAATGGAATAGCAATCTCTCAATGAAAATATGTCCTTGATCTTCTGGAGGAAACTGGTATGGTCAGATGTAGACCAATGGACACACCTATGGAGTAGAATGGCAAGCTTAGTGACAATGAAGAAAGCCCTTTGGTTGACAAAGGTCAATACAAGAGACTTGTTGGGAAGTTGATCTATTTATCCCATGCTAGGCTAGACATTGCCTTACCTGATAGTGTGGTTAGTTAGTTCATGCACACTCATAGGATTCTCCGGTACTTGAAAATGACACTTGGAAAGGGGTTATGTTTTGGCAAAAGTAGCAGAAAAGGAATTGAAGTATATTCTAACGCAAATTGAGTAGGTTTCGTGAGTGATAGAAAGTCCACCTCAAACTACTATACCTACATATGGGGTAATTTGGTTACTTAGAGAAGTAAGAAGCAGTCTATAGTGGCTTGGAGTAGTGTAGAAGCTGAAGTAGTGTAGAAGTTGAGTTTCAGTCTATTATACTTGGTATATGTGAAGGACTATAGCTAAAATGTGTGATAGAGGACTTGAAGATTTCAATCCGGGTTTTGATGAAAATGTTTTGTTATAATCAAGCAACCATCAACATCTCCTATAATCCGGTTCATCATGACAGAACCAAGCATGTGGAAATAATCACACAAACATATTTTTAGATATATAGTTAATATGATTCCACATCCATTTATGATATATTTTTCAACTATTTTATGTTTACCTATTATTTTAATTTTTTTAGATGTAGATGTTGGATTAAAAGACCTCAAGTGGAGAGGTTTTGTAGTCATCTGAAAAGGACAATAAGTATGTCAACTCAAGGTTCTGGCTAATCAATGTGTCAACTACTGCTAGAACATTTTTTAATTTTTTTCTAGTCAATTTTTTGCTTAGTATTTTCTACTAGTTACAATTGATATAGTGGCTTCAATTGTATTTGAGAGGTTTTTCTTTTTCTTTTTTTTTTCTTTTTTTAAGTTATGTTTGATTTCTCAAAAGCATTGAGAAAAGGAAAAGAAATGTTAAAAAATATATATATATTCTTTTTATGTTTGGATTCTATAAAAAGAGATAAGGTTGCAATTTGACCAAATCAGGTGAATTAGAAGACTAACCATGCTCAGAATAAAAAGCCTACAATTGAATCTGCAAGTTATGTTTGATTCCCAGAATGTTTGAGGCAAAGAAAATAAAGAACAAAATATAATGAAAGAGGTAAGGAAAATTTATAATAATTTTTGTTGTAATTTTAGAAGTTGGCTTTTGATTTTGAACACCTTTGCTGCATTTTCACTATATGAAAATGTCTCCTTAGCTACATCCCAGATTTATTTTTTTATCTTATAGAATAGGAATGTTTGGTCTATGTCTACCTCCATGGAATTAGTAAGCCAAGACAAAATGGAACCTGGGAATTAACCGAACTACCTTTGGGAAAATCTACTATAGAATGCAAGTGGATTTTCAATGTGAAATATAAAGCTGATAGGAACATTGACTGATACAAGGCAAGATTGGTGGCTAAGGGATTTATGCAAATGTATAGAGTAGATTATCAAGAAACATTTGCTCCAGTTGTGAAAGTCAACACTATCCAAGTTCTACTCTTCATTGCAGTAAACAATGATTGGCCTCTTCATCCGTTAGACTTAAAAAAATGCATTTCTAAATGGTGATCTCATTGAAAAAGTCTACATGGATATTCCATGTTAAAGAAATCACTATATGGACTAAAGCAATCACCTAGAGCCTACTTTGAATATTTTACTTTAGTTGTTAAGAAAGTTGGGTACAGTCAAGGACAATCAGACCATGTGATGTTTTTCAAACATTCATCGGATGGGAAGATAGCCATTCTTATTGTCTATGTGGACAACATAATTCTTATAGGTGATGATGAAGCATAAATGATAAATTTGAAAAACACCCTCTCTTAGGAATTTTAAATCAAGGACTAGGGAGCTCTAAGGTGCTTCCTTAGCATTGAGGTGGCTCGAATTTCAAGTGGAATATCAGTCTCTCAATGGAAATATGTCCTTGATCTTCTAAAGGAAACTAGTATGGTCGGATGTAGACCAATGGACACACCAATGAAGCAGAATGGCAAACTTAGTGATGAAGAAGACAGCCCTCAGATTGACAAAGGTCAATAACAAAGACTCATTGGGAAGTTGATCTATTTATCCCATACTAGGCCAGACATAACTTTTGCTATTAGTGAGGTTGGTCAGTTCATACACACTCCCATTGAAGAAAGGGTTTTTTTTTTTTTTTTTCTTTTTTGCAAAAGTACAAAGTATATTCTAACACAAATTGAGCAGGTTTTATGAATAATAAAAGGTCCATCTCAAAATACTATACCTACATATGGGGTAATTTGGTTACTTAGAAAAGTAAAAAAGCAATCTGTAGTGGCTTGGAGTTGTGTAGAAGCTGAGTTTCAGGCTATTGCACTTGGTGTATGTGAAGGACTATGGCTAAAATGTGTGATGGAGAAGTTAAAGATTTCAACCGAGTTTCATATGAAAATGTTTTGTGATAATCAAGAAGCCCTTCAGCATCTCCCATAATCTGTTCATCATGATAAAACCATGCATGTGGAATATTTCAATTCTTACAAAAGCTCTACCAAGACAACATTTCAATTCTCTTATAAGCAAACTGGAAATGATCAATATCTATTACTCAATTTGAGGAAGAGTGTTGAAACCGTAAGTTTTTTTAGAAGTATGAATTTAAAACAAAACGAGAAGATAAGGCTTGATTAAGTCCTATTATTTTGAGTTGTTTAGTTTGGATAAGTCCTAGAGTTTTAGGACTTTTAATTTAAAATAAAACCGAAAGATAAGGCTCGATTGAGTCCTATTATTGTGGGTTGTTTAGTTTGGATAAGTCCTAGTGTGTTTAAATTTGATTTTAATTCTGGTTGGAATTAAAGAGAACATCATATGATATTTTGTAGGTTGGTTAGTTGCTAAATTTAGGGATTGCTTTGTTCATTTAAGCTTTGGATGTAAACCAAATTTTTTTATAAAGTATTATCTTGTTTCTCTTCCAAATTCAATACACCTTTTTCAAGTGGAGACACCTACTCTATTGGATATTGATTTTGTGCTGATTTTTTTATTTCAGAAAACAAATTTTCTATAGATCGTTTGATGTGGGGGAGCCCATTATATAGGCTTGGATTAATCTATCTACTTTTGTTAAATCTTACATACTTGTTTTCTCATTATTAGATTCGTATAATTTGTTACTACTTTTATAATGATGATAATCACACAAACATATTTTTAGATATATAATTAATATGCTTCTACATCCATTTATGATATATTTGTCGACTATTTTATGTCTACCTATTATTTTAATTTTTCTAGATGAAGATGTTGGATTAAAAGACCTCAAGTGGAGAGGTTTTGTAGCCACCTTAAAGGAACAATAAGCATATCAACTTAAGGTTCTGGCTAATAAATGTGTCAACTACTGCTAGAACATTTTTTTTTAAGTCCATCTATTGCTTAGTATTTTCTATAGTTACAGTTGATATAGTGGCTTCAGTTGTATTTGAGAGTTTTTTTTTTTTTGAAGTTATGTTTGATTTCTCAAAAGCAGTGAGAAAAGGAAAAGAAATATTGAAAAAAAATTATCCTTTTTATGTTTGGATTCTATAAAAAGAGATAAGGTTGCAATTTGACCAAATCGGGTGAATTAGAAGACTAACCATGCTTAGACCAAAAAGCCTATAATGGAATCTGCAAGTTATGTTTGACTCCCAGAATGTTTGAGGGAAAGAAAATAAAGAACAAATTATAATGAAAGAGTTAAGGAAAATTTATAATAATTTTTTTTTCTCGTTTGGTTGTTCTAGCTTTGGTTAGATGTAAAATATATCGAATATCAATAAATGAGAACACTTACAGTTCCATTTCCTTTGAGGCAGTTGTGGCCACAAATGCAAGGGCCTTCGAGAAGCCACCATAATCTGTCACTCATAGACAAACAGCCAACAAAACAAACCAAATATTAGACAGTGAATTTCGAAGGGCACATGGAGTTAGAAATTAGTATTCCCCCACCCTGTTTTTAAGTATGGAAATGAATAAGAATACCCATTTTAAGTGTTAGAAATCGGGATATAATGTCCACATGGGAATACCTAATCCAAACCTTGGGGAAGTTGGATAAATGAGTTACACATTCAGTGATATATACGTATACACAAACATCCCAATAGATGGCAGTATAGCATCGCTAGTGCAAGCGTGCATATACCTTTTCCAGCAAAAGAGTCTAAATGATCTTTTAACGAAAACCAGCAACACGTGCACATGCTTTTTTTTATTCAAACTGAAAATCTGTGTATCCTACTGCATCATTTACGTCAAAGAATAGGTCCAAAAATGCAATGAATTGGGCAATGTACATACCAGTTATAAATAAAATGAATAAAATGGAGATCACCTCTATCTATGGAAAGGGAAAAAAGACATGAAAAATAACCTAACCTGACAGTTGAGAAGGCTTTCTTTCTTGCCTCTTAGCTTCACCTGACTGTTGAGAAGGCTTTCTTTCTTTCCTCTCAGTTTCACCTGACTGTTGAGAAGGCTTTCTTTCTTTCCGCTCAGCTTCACCTGACTGTTGAGAAGGCTTTCTTTCTTGCCTCTCAGCTTCACCTGACTGTTGAGAAGGCTTTCTTTCTTTCCTCTCAGTTTCACCTGACTGTTGAGAAGGCTTTCTTTCTTTCCTCTCAGTTTCACCTGACTGTTGAGAAGGCTTTCTTTCTTGCCTCTCAGCTTCACCTGACTGTTGAGAAGGCTTTCTTTCTTTCCTCTCAGCTTCACCTGACTGTTGAGAAGGCTTTCTTTCTTGCCTCTGAGCAAGGAGCTGATTCTCAATTTCTTCTAGCTGAGTCGTCAAATCTTCATCCCTTTTAATGGGGACAAATACATTACGCTGATGAGCAAATCCAAAAAATGAACTCCACTCCAATGACCTCCACCAGGCTGCCTCTCCTATGATCACATTTATACTATTACTACAGAATTCCTTGTCAGACAGAGTTCCAAGGCACGGGCAGTTATAGAAGCTCATCCATTCTAATTTTGGTGCAATGGGTAAACCACTAGAAATGTTGACCAATTTAGGCATGAAATGAAGTGATATCTTCCTCAAATTAGGGAGATATGTTCTCAAGGGGAATGGTTTATGTTCAGCAGGATCTTCAAGGGTCACTATGCTGTTGATTTCAGGGCACCATTCAGCCACTAGCTCCTCTAAGCTGTTGAGATTTTCAAGCAAACCCAAAGTAAAAATGGTAGTCAGCCGTGGGCATTCATGCAATGCCAAGGACTTTAGACTAGATAAACAACCCCTCCAAACTGGTCCCTTCCAGATGCTCACTAAATTCTTCATATAATGAAGCCTTAAGAATTGTAGAGACCCAAGTATATTTTCTCCATAAACATCTCCATCATCTTCTTGTTGTTTACAATTTTCTGCTTCATCCACAATGGTTTCAATCTTGTAACATTCCCCCAATACACAAAATTCTAGCTTCTTCATATTTCCAATCCCAAATTCAGATAGCTTGGTGAGAGTTAAATGGCGATCCAGGAACAAAGCAGTGCAATGCTGGAGTAACTCCATGATTTGACTTGGAATGCCTTCACCATTCACATACTTCAGGCTCTTTTCCTGGAGTTCAAATTTAACTGCAACTTCATGTGGTAGTCGAGATATAATGCGGCTGTGATGGCTGCCAACAACAAATCTAAAGTGGACCAATGACAGGTATACCGACGAAGTTCCATCCCTCATAAAGTGATCAAGTGGTGCAACATGTGGCACGTAAAGTTTTAGAGCCTCCAACTGTTCTAAGCTGCACACTTCCTGTACAATATCTTCCATGGTCGCATTCCATCGTTCATCATCAGGGTTCACATCTATGCTTAAATCTTGCAATTGAGACAATTCTTGTATCACATTCAGAGGAATCAGTGTAGATGACTGACTTTTTCTGTATCCATGAAAGGACAATTTCAAGAATTTTAACTTTTTTAGTCTATAAACTTCTACAGGTAGTTTTGTAATTTTAGTGCCTTCAAGATTGAGCACCTCAAGATTCCCGAGTTTTCCAACTTCAGGTGGCAGCTCCATTAAAAGTTCACAGCCTCTTAAAAAGAAAATTCGAAGTTCGAATAACTTAAAGAGAGATTGTGGTAAAGATCTGATTCTAGCGTAGGACAAGTCTAGAATTTGGAGGACAGGCAAGCCTTCAAAGAACATTGGAGGAATAGCTCTCAAATGGTGATTGGACTGCAAAAACAACACTTTGAGTTGTGAGCCATGAGGACTCGTTGGTAGCTCCGAAAGTTTATTATTCACCAAATGCATCTCACTGGCTTTTTCCCATGCCTCATCTTTTGGTGGTTCAGTTAGTTCCCATCCACCCAGCCTAAGAAAGGGTGAACATGATTCAAATCTTAATAAGTTTAATAACTCCTCATGAATTTCCCTTCGCATTCGGACAAAATTAGAATCTCCATACTGAAAACTCTCTAATAAGAAGGCATTGACAAGATCCCCCACAATCTGTTCACCTTCATCAAATGTTCCTACCAAGCCGCTTGTGATCCACTCTTCAATCAAATGCACTTTCTCCATCTGACCCCAATTCTCCATGCCTACACAGTATTGTACATGATTCTTTGTCGAATCTGAACGGCCCCACATGAATGCCAATGCATTAAATAAGACTCTATCTTTTGTCTGAGATCTGTGTTGCAAGCCTAGTGTGTAAGATGCATATTCCCAGATCAAAACATCATTCACCTCTTTCAAAGCTCTTGCCATTATAACAACAGCAAGTAAATGGCCACAACACTTTTCAACCACATTTATGGCGAGGCGTTGGATCCCTGAAGAATGCACAACTTCCCCAACATTCACACAGAACAATTCCCATGATAACAGATGATTCTCCATCCTGATCTCTACACCCACTGCCGTTACATTATCAACATTCTGAGAATTAGTTGTATAAACCATCTTTTGAATTTTCTTTGAGTTCCACCAGTTGGTCCCCATGTCATAAAGATTTACCCTTTCACCAACCTCATGAAGAAGGATGAAGAAGTTTGTGCCTTTCAGTGTTTCATCTAATTTCCGTGGAAACAACTCCCGTTCAATTGAAAATCTAATCTCTTCAATGGTGGAACATCTTGAGACATCAACATCAATGACATGATCAAATATACAACATTCCTGTAGTTCGCCCCGCAATTTTGAAATAACTGTTTCTCCATGGCTTCCTGAAATCCCAATCTTCCGAATTTTAGGGTATTCTATATATTGTAAAATTTCACGAATAGCAAAGTCCACTGCCAAATCATATATTCTTTTTGGCGTAGGCATTATTTGGCCATGCCTTTCTACATCAATCCCGCTAAAGCTCTTCGCAATCACAACTTGGGGAAATAAAGGTTCAATTTCATCCATGTAACGAGTCATCAGTGTGCTGATTCGATTCTCTAACTTAAAAGCATCAATCTCTTTCTTCTTTGAAGGTGCTTCCATTTCTCTCACCACATCATTGATCTTCAAAATGTCCCGAACCCACTTATATTGATTCTGCTTGTAGCTTTCTCCGTTCACCAAGCTCATAGGAGGATAAGATATAATAAGGCACACAATATCCTTCGTCCTGTTCAATATCTCAGCACTCTGCTTGATTCTTTCGTGGACACTCCTGTCATCTTCTAACTGTGTGGAAGGCCCAGTTACATTGATTTTGCTTCTGCAGAAAAGGAAGGAAAAAACATTAGAGTGAGTTCAACTAGAAAGCAATTTCAGAGGACTATTTGTAGTTAACCTCTTATGAGTTGTGACAAGTATGCACAGCAAATACAAATACAAGATTGTTGAGAAAAATCTCGAGCAAAACATGGTGGTAAAAGAAATATAGAAGCCATTTGCAGATAAAATGGTAACCTTAAGTGATTTTTAGAAGAATTGCTTTCAAAAATTGACTTTCTGATACGACTCCAAGATGAATTCTTAATCCAATGTTTGCTTAGTGTAGGGTGCCTTGGTGAGAGGGACCTCAAATCCTAGAGTATACTAAAAAGATGTGGGGCCATTTATTTTTGAACAGAAAATTTCTTTATATTTTTGTTTTCAAAAGCTTGCTTTTGAGAAGAGAAAGTCTGGTTTATTTTGAGTGTTGTATCATTATAAATATTAGGAAGTGGTGGTTGATTATAATTTTTTCTTGAGTTTCGAAAAAGAATTAAGTGTTTAGGAAGCCTCACAGTTCATTGGTTTTCTCATAGGTTACAAGTTGTTCGGTCACTCAAAAAATCTATGAAAATTGTTGTGTTACTGGAAACTTTAATACAAATAATATTAGTTCAAGAACACAAAAGATAAAAATAATTGACATAAAGAAACACAAGGTTTTAACATTGTTCGAACAATCATGCCTATATCCACGAATGAGAGAGAATTATTCTATTATAATATATACAGATGATAGAACTAAATACAAATATTGTGTTCCCAAAACATCTCATATTTCCTCACTCCTTTTTATCAATACCCTAAATCACGAGTCCCTCACTCCAATGGGTGTCATTTATTCTTCTTCACATCTCTATCCACCCACGTTCTATAATTTTTACAAAGTCATCTCTATCTCATGATTTTTCTCCTCATGACCTGAAATATTTATAGAAATATTCCTAACAATTTTCCTTATTGTATAAGAAAATCTAATATTTAAATAAGAGGAAAAGTGGCTTTTGACTCACTAATTTGAAAATATATATATAAAAAAAGAACCTTAAATTTATAAATAGGTTTTATATTCATTTATTTAAAAATGTTTTAAAATACATGTACTTTTTCATAACTTAAATAATTATTTCTTGAAATGACTTTATTTCTTGTGATGTTAATAACACCAATTAACAATTTTTTTTTTAATCGTAAGACCCAATTTGCCATTAATAAAATAAGAAATTTTAAAAATTAAAACTAAAAAAAAACTTTAAAGTTCAAAATATAAAAATGAAATATGATGCATCTTTAAAATTTTTTGGTTTTTAATTTTATTTAATTATTATGTACTTTAGTTTTAATTGTATTTTAAATTTTTAAATTTTTTTATTTTATTGTTGACGTCAACTATCAAAATTTTTATTCAATTTTATTAAAAAATATATATATGAGAAGAGAGAGGCTTTATATAATATAGGACATAAAATCATTATTAACTAAGAGATTAGTAAGATTAAAAAGATTTTATTTATCACTTGAGGTTGTTGGAGAATTTTCACAATGATTTGTATCTCATATTATATAATAAAAAATTTATAATACGTTTCATTGTAAAACATTTTTATCAAATTAAAATGATAAATGAATTTTGGATAATTTTATTTAATATTATCAAGTAAAAAGGTATTTCAAAAAATAATTATTTAACTTATGAAAAAGTACATGCATTTTGAAATATTTTTAAATAGATGAAAATAAAATTGATTTATAAAAGTTGAGGTTTTTTTTCTATTTTTTTTTTTTTAAATTAGTGAGTCAAAACCTATTTTTCCCTTAATAATATATCAACTTAGAAAATATACTATATAATATTTTTTACGACAAATGAATCTATAATAATTAGGAAGTTTGGACACTTTTTAACCATCTACATATCTTGGATCAATTTCTTTTAAGTTAATCTATCATCCTTTTATGATAGACAATTTTTTGTTTATATCACATCCTGATATCCTGATAAGAGAATAATCGACTCTACCTTCAACTAAAATTCTTTTTGCCATCATCTGTTGTACTCTATTCTCTTTGCCTTCTCCATAAATCTTCAACCCAAAACTCTTATACCAATTTATTATGTCAGAAAAAGTTTAAATGCAAACAATGTTAGTTAAAGAACACAAAGATAAAACCAACATCCCACACAAAGGAACATGAGGTTTTAACGTAGTTCGGCTAACCAAACCTACATTCACGGATAAGGAAGAATCATTCTACTACACCATAGAAAATATTACAAAGGATAGAACCGTTTTACTATACCATAGAGAACATTACAAAGGACAGAATCAAATACAAGTATTACGTTCTGAAATATCTCATGTTTCCTCACTTCTTGTATCAATACCTTGAACCATAAGTCTCTCATTCCCTCACTTCTTGTATCAATACCTTGAACCATAAGTCTCTCATTCCATTGGATGTCTCTTATTATTTTTCACATCTATATCCACCTCTCTCACTCCATTGAGTGTTTCTTATTATTCCTCATATTTCTATCCACCTCATGTGGCATTTACAAGTCCATCTCATCTCATAATTTTTTCCCTCATAACCTATAATATTTATAGAGACATTCCTAACAACTTTCTTTATTTTATAAGGAAATTTAATATTATAATAATATATCAATTTAAAAAATATTCTATATAATATTTTTTTACAAAAAGGAATCAATATTAATTAGGAATTTGAGACACTTTTTAACAAAAATCAATGTAATAGGGTGAGTATTTATCCAAAGAAGCTAGTGTTATTTTTACAACGCATGGGATAGAATGGAGACTAAGTGTGTTTGGGAGTGTGTCTACTTGAACTCTTTTTAGTTAAAATACTTAAAAAAAAAAACATTTTTAAGATAATTACTTATCAAGTACTTCTTTAAAAAGCACTATAAGTGATTTTTCAACTTTTAAAATTTTTCCAAACAATAGATTTTTTTTTTCCAAAAGTACTTTTTATGCTAGAAGTATTCTAAAAAAAAGACAAGGAATAAAATATTAATGAAAAGTATAGGAAAATATTAAAATATTTTAGTTTTCGCTTATGTATGTTTTTTAACAATTTAATTTTCTTTTCCTTATATTTTCTATGGACAACCAAAGGGTATTTGATTAAAAGGGATCAAATCATCCCCATTTTGTAAAACTAACCCTTCAGCTTTTTTTTCAACCTAAAAAATACTCATTTTGTATAAAAATACTCATTTTTTTCTTGCAAAAATAACCCTTTTATAAAAATATTTTTAAATGAATAAAGATAAAACTAATTTATAAAAGTTAAGGTTACTTTTTCTATATTTTTTCAAATTATTCCCTAAACTATTTGTTGATAATAAAAATAATCTTTAAAAAAATAATAGAAAATTAAAATAATAGAAATCCTTCAAAGTTAAAGAAATCTTGGAAAGAAAAAAAAAAGGCACTTCAAGTAATTTAAATGATGCTTTAAAAAAATAAAAGAAAGAAGAAAAAGAAATAAAATTTACTTTAAAGTGTAAACATACTTCTTATTGATGGATGATGATAGTAGATGAAAATTTTTTATTATTCTACCCAAACACAACAAAAAATAAATGTGATAAAAATATTCAATTATTCTACCCAAACACAATAAAAAATAAATGTGATGAGTACCTAAGAAAATATGACAAAATGAAAATAATTTTCATTTTTCTCAAACATGATAAAAGATATAAATAGATTAGTTAATTTTGGATGGTAAGGAAACTCCCTTCAAGATTTTCATATTTTAAAATTTAAAGCTTATTAAGAACCCATTTGCAGTGAATTTTATGAAACACTTTTAATTTTTCTAACACTTGAAATTTTTTATCATTCAAGTATTAAAGTTGCTAGAAACATTTTCTAGAATTACTTCTAAAAGCACTCTAAATTTCCTAGTTAGATATTGTAGACATAAAATTTAGTGGATTAAATTACCACTAATTTGGTCTTCAAAATGAATAAATAAATAAATAAAAATAGATATCCTCTTATCGATAAGTTTACTAAAAAGGGAAAACTAATGTGATAATATTTATAATAAGAAAAATATTATTATTATCTTGTTGGTGAACTCGTAAGAAGAAAAATTAATAAAATCAAGGAACTAAATATCTTGAATTAAGAAATTCAAGTTCCCTACCTTCACCTAACTTTTTTCAAGAAAAGGGATTGGGGGAGAAATTTAGAAATCAGAAAAACTCGGAGAAAAAATCAAAGGAAAAAATCCAAAGGCAACTTCATACGAGAAAAAAAGTTTCACAACATAAGAAAAAGTTTTATCAAATCTCCCGACAAGTTTGGTAAACAATAGAACTGCTACACGTGTTTTTCACCATTTAGCAAGTTCATTAGAGAAAAAGCTACTCCAAGCCCTTGGTTGATCTTCAAATCCAAGGAAACAAGTTTGTCATCATTCTTCAAGTTGTGGTAAAAACGAATGAATTAGAGGAAAAATATTCTTTTGTAAATAATATTATATTTGAGACTATACCCTACAATTTTAATTTCAACAAATACTTTGTTCCCATTATTTTTCCTATCATTTTGATAATTTTATAGGACTTTATATGAAATTTGTGCGTACAAATGACAAAATGAATTATCATAATATTACTTTGGGATGACATTTGAATTTTTTTTCTCTTTTAAGATAAGCAATGTGATGAATTAAAACACTCACGAGTATCTCCAATAGAGATGCTAAAGAAGACTTAAAAAGTTTTAGCTTTCCAAGTATTTAAAATTATTACATTTATAAATTTAAAAATTCAAATTGATTAACTAAGTTATAATAATAATAACAAGTTTAATAGATTAAAATTGTGTTAACCGATTGAAATCATGTTAACAACTAAATGGATTAAATTGTGTTAATGAGTTTACAACATTGAAATCATGTTTACGAGTTATTCATGTCAATTCCTACATAATCTAGACTTAACTCATTTATTAAATGGACTCGTGTGAGGTCATTTGGATATGATGATTAAATGTCTGGTATTCAAATCAAATAAATTTTTGATTATTTTTAAAGTTTAGACTACATGAATTTTGACTCATTTGGCCATGCTCTATATATATATATATGTGTGTGTGCGCGCGCACGCATAGAGAGAGAGGGGGTTATTTAATTAAAAGGGATGAAACAATCCTCACTTGAAATAAACTTAAAAAATTCATTTTTTATTTTTTATTTTATAAAAATACTCACATCTTTTCCTTATAAAAATAATCTTTTCTTTTAAAATTTACATGTAAATAATTAAAATATGGAATGAAATTTATGTCAAAAATGGACTAATTAAGTGGAGTGGGTTAATATATATAAAGTTATTTGATTAAAAGTTTTTCTTTTCGAAAATATAGTACTTTTTAGGACTCTTTGACAATAAGAATAGTTGTTTTTAGTTATTTTCACTTATTTTTTAGAATTATTTTAAAAATAATTATATAAATATGAAGAATAATTAAAAATAAAAAAACTATATACAAAAATTATTTTTTAAACATATTTAAAAATATATAAAACATGTTAAAAACATTTCAAATTCCTAAACATATATTTGTTTTACAAAACATCGAGGATTGTATTCAAAAACTGTTTTTCAGAACTGTTTTAAAAAACAATTACCCACGTAACATTAACTCTTCATTTTTTCTATTTCTTTTTGACAAAAATAACTTCACTTTTATTTTTATAATATATATATATATATATATATAAAAGATAAATTACTTTTCAATTAAAAATATTGGATGACTATAGGAGAATTCTTACCGAATCAAATTTTGAGAGCGCAAAGCTCTTGATGCCTCAGCCTTCCTATCAAATTGAGCCTTCTTATCCAACTCCTTCAACCACTTCATCAACCTCTTCCGATGTTTCATACTGAGTCATAGTTTACAAATGAATTTATATGTGAATAAATTTGAAAAGGAAAATTTTTAAGTTTATGTTTTTTTTTTTAACTTTTTGTTGAAAACAACTTCCCTTCAAATTTCAAAATGCTTATTCTTTTATATATATATATTTGAAAGTCTAAATCCAAATACTTAAAACGGTGGAGACATTTATATTAAAGATGAGTTACTTTTCAATTAAAAACATCAAATAAGTAAAGGAGAATTCTTACTAAATCAAATTTTGAGAGTGAGCACACGACGGTCCTGATGCCTCAGCCTTCGTATCAAATTGAGCCTTCTTATCCAACCACTTCATCACCCTCTTCCGAAGATTCATACTGAATCACAGTTTCAAATGAATTTACATGTAAATAAATTTGAAAGTAAAATTTTTAAGTGTTTGCTTTTTTTTAAAACTTTCTACTGAAAACAATTTAAAATGTTTGTGTTTTAGTTTTTACATTCTTGACTGAATATTAAAATCCAAATTATTTGACTTTTCTGAGTACTAAAAGTAATTTTTATTTATTTTACTTCTTAATATCTAATAAAAATAAAATATTAGAAATACAAACAACTTAATATTTTAAGTTATTAAACATGATTTAGCTTTAAGTTATTAAGTATTATTTAGCTTTAAATTTCATTTAAAATTAAGTAAAAAACAAAAAAACAAACATTGGACTATGTTTGATTCAAGGAAAATACAGAAAGAAAGAAAAAAAAAATATAAAAAATAATATACTACTACCTAATTTAACTTATTTTAACTGATTAAATAATCTAAAAATATATAAGTTACAAACCTATTTTAATTACATGATAAAATCATTCTTTTTTAACATCTTTTTTCTTTGGAACCAAACCTACATGGCCTCAGAACAGGGTATCACTTACGGATTGGGATCCCCTTCGAAAGACAACGGCCACCGCCGCAGCAACCTCTGCGAGACCTCGCCCAGATCATTTCTAAATCTCACAGTATGTGAAGACAACGGCCGCCTCCAAGGCAACTTCAGCCACTTCCAACGCTGATGAATCTGCTCCCCCTGATCGTTACTAAATCCCAGAGTGTCGGAATCGGAATCGGAATCCGAATCCGAATCTGAATTCATATCCCATTCCCAATCCGAATCTGAATATGGATCTATAGCTTTTCCCAGTTCACTCGTACCCTCCACTGTCAAGTTTTGGCTGTTGCTCTGCTTCGCCTCCATCCCTCAGTCTGTAAGGTAGCTATGAATTTCCATCACCAGTTTTAGCTGATTTTTCACCTGCATCAACCGAAAGACTGGTAGGTCTTTGAAGGCACATCTGGTTCCTTAGAATTCAACCCCGGACGCCTTCGTCCTGTACTCTAGAGAGGGTCCAAATTATATAATATAGCTAGGTTTACTCCAAGGCACGTGAACGGTTATTTAATAAAGTTAATAACTTAATACTAAATTAATTTTTAAAATTTATTTAATAAAAACTATAAAAAAAAATAATTTATTTTAAAGAAATAAGCTTTTTAAAAAAAATTATAAAAGAATTTGGAACAATATAATTTATAATTAAATAACAAAATTATTTATTTATACCAATTTTATAGTCGGATGTTTTAGCTTTAAAGTTACGTGTGAATTCAAACCAATAAAAAAATATTATTTTATTAAATATTGAACTCCTAATTATTTTCAAAATATTAATTAAGTTTAATAAATAATATTAATGAATTAACATAAAAATCTAACATGAAATAAAAATAATTTTATTTAATTTTTTATTAAAAAATATTATTAAATAAAATTATCAAATAATTGTAACATCAAATAATAGAAGATGTAAATATAGAATAAAAATATTTTTGAAACTAAATTTTTTATTAAATAAACTAATTTTAATTAATCTTAGTAATCACTAATAAAAAATACTAAACAACATTAAATAAAAAATTTGTTGTAAATTTATATATATATATATAAACACATTTTAATTTTAAAATTATTATAATTAATTAAAATTAAAAAATAATATTAAATAATAAAAATTGAATACGAAATAAAAATTTGAAGCAAAATCATCGTATAATTCATCTTTATCTTTATTATTTTAATATTTCAATAACTTAAATAAGAAGGTTGTACAATGGGATGTGGGTTTGTACACGTGATATTGCGCATGACCCTTGTGTAGTGAAGAATGGGTGAATAGGGTCCACGTGTTGTTATGTGGTGCATCTCTTGTTCAGATAGTAGAGAAAACGGTTACATTTAGTTCTCAGTTAAATTACATATATATCATTCTTATTAGTTTGGTGTAATGGGAGATCAATGGTTTAAACAAAATAAGGAAAGTAAAAAAGTTACAACAATACTTTCATTCTAGCTTTTATAGTATAAAGATATTGGGGTGATTTTCGCAACCATTGCTTTATTCTTTCTACCCACCTATTGAACAAGCCAATTGAGGAGGTGCATTTTTTTACTCTAAGGTAATATTGTTTTTTATTTATGAAAAATTGATTTTTTTAAAAATTAGAATTTTCATTTATTTTAGTTTATTTTAAAAGAAAAAATAAAATAAAAAATAAAACTCTAATGTGACTTCTTATGTTTCTAAAAAAACATATATATATATTTGTAAAAACCATTTTATCCAAAGTTGGGTTATCCATTAGGAAGTTGCGGTAATAAGCACCTCTCCCACATAGTTATGGTTTCTATAGAACAAATGAAGTGAAATATAATAATTAATAATTAATTAATCAGGGATATGAGAATGATACATACAAATAATTATGTACAAGTTATAGTAAAAATTAAATTATAAAAATAGATAAAATAAATAAATAAAAAAGAAGCAAATTGATTTATTAAGTTAATTAGAAAAAAATATTTTATTATTTACGACATAATTTGAAGAATTTATTTGCATTAAAAAATAATTTTGAATTGATGATTTCAATTTGTTCATTTAATAAAAGTTTTAATTTATTTTCAATTGATTTAATTTAATTTGTATTTAATTTTCATGAAAGTTATTTACATATGTTTTATCAAAATAATTAAAAAAATTCAATTTGACAATAAAAATTATTTTTACTTGCTTTACTAGAAAAATAATGAATTTTTACGATTTTATTTAACAAAAGTTATTTTTACAAATTGACAGAAAAATGAATTTTTATATATATAGTTATTTGTAAGCAAATTGATTTTTGTGAAAAAATGAAGTTTTCAATTTTCTTTACAAAAATATTAAAAATCAAGTCAATTTTACTAGGAAAAAAAAAATTAATTGGAAGATTACTTTTTACAAAATTGTTTTAATCTTTTTTCTTTGCGTTTTTTTTTTTTTACTTACCATAAACGATGTATTTTCTATTTTGTTCAAAAAGATTTATTAAAAAAATGATTTTATCCTTCTTTGATTTTTGTGGAAAGGTTTTTTTTTAAAAAAAAATTATCTTTGATTTTATTAAAAAAAAAAAAGAGTTTTGAAATTTTGTATCTTAGAAAGACGAGCCACAGTTAAGTTTTGGTGAAGTAGGTTGAAGTGTGGCAGCTACCATTCCTACCATGACCACCATATCGTATCAAGGTTGAATGACAAGTCAATTTCTGTCCGCTACAGTTAAGTTTCGGGTGAAGTAGCTTGAAGTGTGGCAGCTGCCATTATCAAGGTTGAATGACCAGCCAATTTCTGTCCTCTGCAGTTGATTATTAGGTGAAGTGAAGTGTGGCAGCTGCCATTCCTGTTGACCATGACCATTGTATCATATCAAGCTTGAAAGACCAGCCAATTTTTGTCAGCTATAGTTAAGAGTTTTGGTGAAGTAGCTTGAAGTGTGGCAGCTGCCATTCACCATGACCATTATATGGTATCAAGGTTGAATGACAAGTCAATTTCTGTCTGCTACAGTTGATTATTAGGTGAAGTGAAGTGTGGCAGCTACCATTACCATGACCATTGTATCATATCAAGCTTGAAAGACCAGCCAATTTCTGTCAAGCTATAGTTAAGTTTTGGTGAAGTAGCCTGAAGTGTCGCAGCTGCCATTCACCCTCAAATGATATGACCATGGGAAGGGAAAATTCTATAGTACCTCCATCGGTACCGTACCAAACATTTTTAAGCCATTGGATGCCCTAAATTATATCTTGGCCATTTATTTTAAATTTAAGAAGAAAAATCAACTCGATCAGTTAAGGTTAGAACTGGTTATGACCTTCCCTACGGTACCTCCGTTGGTACCCCACCAAAAATCTTTTAAGCCATTGGATGCCCTAAATTACATCTTGATCATTCGTTTTAAATTCAAGAAGAAAAATCAACCCGACCGATTAAGGGAAGAACTAATTATGACCTTCCCTATGGTACCTCCGTCGGTACCCTACCAAAAATCTTTTAAGCCATTAGATGCCCTATATTACATCTTGGCCATCCAATTTAAATTCAAAAAGAAAAATCAACTTGACCGATCAAGGGAAGAATCGGTTGTGACTTACCAATCTCTTTTCTTTTTCACTTTTCCTCCGTCCATTTTCAACAATTTTGGGTTTATATAAAACAAATAAAAGATAAATATTGAGATAAAAAAATAGAATTGGATGAAAATAAAAATAAAAATAAAATTGATATAAAATTTGTAAAACATATTTATTAACAAAAAAAAATCATCACATATTATAACTACATTGTTTTAATTTTAACATTAAATTTTTAATTTTACGTAACAATGAATATGGTAATATTTTAATATGAAATGAGTATTTGCATTAAAATTCAATATCTTGATAATCATATGTAAAACAAATGAATTAAATAATTAGATCGTCCTCATATTTTTTATACCCTCCAAATTCTATATTTTTTAAATTTAAGGTTTTTAAATTATAATTACAATAAAATAAATTACTAATATTATTTTGAGTTACTAATGATGGTATTTTTAAAAATAAATTTATAATTTCAAGAAATTAAAAACTAAAAGTTGGTATGAAAAATGTTATGAAGGTACTAAGCATGTATTTATCACATTCTTCATATCATGTGATCATGGGAATTATTCTAAAAAAAAATAAATTAAAACACTATGCAATTGTAGAGGGTATGAAAAATATAAAGAATTCTTATATTCTTCATACCCTTCTTCACATTTTTTGTACTCCCAAAATTTTATAATTTTTCAAAATTCAAGAAATTTTTTCCACTTGTAAATATAATAATATTGCTTATTGGTACTAATTAAGCTCAAAAATGATGGAAATTATATTTTTAAAATTTAAAAATTAAAACACTAAAAATTTGGAGAGGCTACGAAGATTAATATAAGCATCCTCACATTCTTCATATATTTTCTCACATTTTTCGTACTCTCGAAAATTTTCAATTTTTTGAATTTTAAATACATTAATATTGTTTATTGATACTAATTAAGCTTAAGAATGATGGAAATTATCCTAAAAAAAATTAAAAAGTTAAAATAGTAAAAAATTGAAGAGGGTGTGAAGAATGTGAGGCTAACATTCTTCATACCATTCCAAACATTTTTCCTATCATCGAAATTTTACAAATTTTCAAATTTTAAGATTTTTTTTCCACTTGGAAATACAATAATATTTTTTTATTAATACTAATTAAATTTAGAAATGATAGAAATTATCTTAAAAAAAAATTAAAAATTAAAAATTGAAGAGGGACCAAAGATCCTCACATTCTTTATATCATTTTTCACATTTTTCATACCCTCAAAATTTTACAATTTTTCAAATTTTAAGAATTTTTTTCCACTTGGAAAAAAAAAATTGTTTATTAATACTAATTAAGCTTAGAAATGATAGAAATTATCCTCAAAAAAAATTTAAAAGTTAAAATAGTAAAAAATTGGACTAGGTACAAAGAATGTGAGGAATGTTCACATTCTTCGTGCCCTTTCTCACCTTCTTCATACCTTTGAAATTTTAAGATTTTTTTTTTTTACACTTGGAAATACAATAATATTTTTTTATTGATACTAATTAAGTTTAGAAATGATGGAAATTATCCTAAAAAAAAATTAAAACATTACCCTTGAAATTTTACAAATTTTCAAATTTTTTTCCCACTTGGAAATACAATAATATTGTTTATTGATACTAATTAAGTTAGAAATTATGGAAGTTACCCTTAAAAAATTTTAAAAAAAAAATTAAACACTAAATTTTATAATTTTTTGATTTTTTTTTCCACTTAAAAATACAATAATATTATTTATTGATATTAATCAAGCTTAGAAATGATGTAAATTATCCTTAAAAAATTAGAGAATTAAAATACTAAAAAATTGGTAATAGTACGAAGAATGTGATGAATTGTACAAAAAATATGAGGATTCTCACATTGTTCTTTGTACAATTTTTCACATTCTTCGTACTTGGGATTTTTACATTTTTTATGATTTTAAGAATTTTTTTTCCATTTGAAAATGCAATAATATTGTTTATCCGTAGTAACTAAGCTTAGAAATAATAAAAATTATTCTTAAAAAAAATTAAAATTTAAAACACTAAGTAATTGTAGAGGATACGAAGAATGTGGGGATTGAAATTTTATAATTTTAAGAATTTTTTTATTTGGAAATTCAATAATATCTCTTACTATTCTAATTAAGCTTAGAAATGATGAGAATTATCATAAAAAGTTCACAAAATTAAAAAATTAAAAAATTAAAAAATTAAAGAATTGTTTTCCAATTTTAAGTTTTTTTTTTACTTGGAAATATAATTGTGGACCCCGTATTTTGCTCGATGCGTTCCCACTCGATGACGAAACTCGTTTTTTTTATTTGTTTGGTGAAAATTTGATTTTTAGAAAAAGACTTGGAGTCGCCATTTTTTTTTTAAGGGAAACATAGAATAAGAAAGGAAAACCATAAGTGTGACTTCTGAAGGAAAAAAAAAAAAAAAAAAAAGGTTTGTGAAAAATCGTGTTTGGGTCCGGGGGTCAAGTTACCTATTGGGAAGATAGAGTGGTGAGCCGTAGCACCCCTCTAAATCCCTAAAAACGGATCTCTACTAAATAAGGTGAAACAAACATGACAATTAACTAGGAAATTAATAGATACCAATAAAATAATCAAATAATAAAATGAATCATGTATGAGAATAAGCAAAGTGGGAGTGAGAGCGTACCTTAACAACAAGTAATAGTGCGCTATCATGAAAACAAGATTAGCTCAAGTATAAAATTATCACATGCATATCAAAGAACAAAATAAAGATCAAACAATATTCATTAAACGTAGTAGTTGATAATCAGAAGAGATCATATGTAAGGCCCCCACCCCCCAATTTATCTTGCATGAATTAGTCTTACTAATTCCATTATTTTGGAATTATGAAAAATTCATTATTGCTTATTTAAAATAAAGGAAAAAGAAAAAAATTATTTTTAAATCAAAGAAAATTTGAGAAAAATGCTTACCTAAAAGGAAATGTAGCAAGTTTATTTAAAAACGGGATTTTTAGCCACTTAAAACCCTAATAAAGGATGAAAAATGGTAGAATTAAAAAAATATTTGAAAACTTGAGCGAGATTAAAATTATTTGAAAGAAAACTAGAGTTTTGAAATTTATTTAAAAATTGAAGTCTCGAAAATTATTTGAAAATTGGAGTTTTGAAAATTAAATTTAAGAATTGGAATTTTGAAAATTAAATTTGAAAGAAATTGAAAATTCGAAAAGTATTTGAGAATTGGAGTTTTGAAAGTTAAATTTAAGAATTGGAGTTTCGAAAATTATTTGAAAATTGGTGTTTTGAAAATTAAATTTAAGAATTGAAGTTTCGAAATTATTTGAAAATTGGAGTTTTGAAAATTAAATTTAAGAATTGGAATTTTGAGAATTAAATTTGAAAGAAATTGGAATTTTGAGAATTAAATTTGAAAGAAATTGGAATTTTGCGAATTAAATTTGAAAGAAATTGGAATTTTGAAAATTATTGGAGAATTAGAGTTTTGGAAATTAAATTTGAAAGGAATTGGAATTTTGAAATTTCTTTGAGAATTAGAGTTTTGAAAGTTAAATTTAAGACTTGGAGTTTTGGAAATTAAATTCGAAAGAAATTGGAGTTTTGAAAATTAAATTTAAGAATTAGAATTTTGGAAATTAAATTTGAAAGAAATTGGAATTTCGAAAATAATTTGAAAATTGGAGTTTTCAAAATTAAATTTAAGAATTGGGGTTTTGGAAATTAAATTTGAAAGAAATTAGAGTTTTGAAAATTCATTGAGAATTGGAGTTTTGAAAATTAGTTTTAAGAATTGGAGTTTTGGAAATTAAATTTAAGAATTGGAATTTTGGAAATTAAATTTGAAAGAAATTCGAATTTTGAAAATTATTTGAGAATTGGAGTTTTGAAAATTAAATTTGAAAATAATTAAAGTTTGGAAAGTTAAAGTTTTGAAAATTAAACTTAGAAATTGGAGTTTTGAAAAATTAAATTAAAAATTGGAGTTTTGGAAATTTATTTGAAAAGGAAAGTTTGGAAAATTAAATTTAAAAATAATTCAAGTTTGGAAAGTTAAAGTTTTGAAAATTAAACTCAAAAATTGGAGTTTTGAAAAATTAATTTAAAAATTGGAGTTTTGGAAATTATTTGAAAATTAGAGTTTTAAAAATTAAATTTGAAAATTGAAAATTTCTAAAAAATTGGAATTTTGATACCAAAAGATGAAGAATTAAGATATCAACATGTGGTCGTTGGATTGTGCACTAGATGGGTGGTCATGCATGGCCATGTAAAAGTGGGGGCCGGGATGCAAGGTGGCTACTTGGAGACTGTGTGGGCTGTGACAGGCTAGGAAGGCTGCTTGGTGACTGTGTGGGCTGTGTCAGGTTAAGAAGGATGATGGGTGACTATGTGGGTTGTGATAGGTGTATAGGGGTAAGCTAGTGAGCGATAGGGGTACGATGTGTTTGGTGACATAGGGTTGATGGTGGTAAGTTGGTCCCAAGGTTTGGCTTATTCAACTAAGCAAGTAATACGAGTTTCTTCCACTATGGGAGCTTCCTAATCAAATGAAAGGACTGAGCAGGCAACATGATTCTTCCAGTCGCTTTCACTTTCATCAAGAATTGACCACCGATTCAACAAATACTCCTTTAACTGTAAGACCCTTATGGGGTTGAAGCTCTTGCGACCACCTGAGGGGTAAACTGCATAACCCATCATAATCGCCTAAAACTCTAGAGCATTAGGTTTCCATCCATCCTTGTGCATCGACCCAGAAAGCCCAAAAATCTACTGGTTTCACTCACCCAACTGAAAAGGGAGCTTCACACCGACATTCAACAATCTCATATACTTCATCTCAAACCCCACACAACCCCATAGGAGACTCACAGGAAGGTATACGGAGGAACAGAGCAAAGACGAGCAGAGTAAAAGAAAAAGAAAGAAAAATAGAAAAAAACAAATAGAAAATCAAGCAAAAATGAAGTGCATGAAGCCTCATTTCATATGTCTTTCGTGAGCTCGAAGCAAGTGGGGGAAACCTAAAGAAGATTCAAAACATGAATAAAGATACTTCCAAATTGCTACACAATGTATATAGAACAGAGCCCCGACAACCTGAAATCGACCCACGAGAATAACAAGTGAATCAACAACAACAAAGTATATAAAAAGAAATATATGAAAATCAATAAAGTTCAACATGTAATCCATATTATCCACACCTAAATCAACAAAGCGATACCAGGCAAACAAGAGGAATGAGAGGAGAAGTATGTAATTCAAAATAGGTTTCGTTACAAACTTACCTGGAGTTGCTCCTTATCTACGTTATGCTCATTCCCCTATCATTGCTCGTTTCTCTTCTTTTCTCCTCAGCTCGCTCTCCCCGAGGGTGGCCATACTAGTGAGGATGAAAGTGGTGGTTGTGATGCAGGCAACGTCTTCCATGCAGATAGAGGTGTGTGGTGCCACGTAGGGTGAGGCGCAGTGGTGCTATGGGTGTGGCATAAAGGTTGGTTCTATACGAAATAGGTATGGAAGGTAGTGGAAGTGACCAAGATGTGGGTAGCAACAAGACGGTGATGATCTGGATGGGTGTAGAGGTTGCTATAGAGGTGATGGAGTTGAAGGTCGTGGGTGCGTATGTGTTGGGTGTTGAGATGGAGATGCCTACTGGCGTGGGCTGGGTTTTGGCGCTGTGTTTGGGAGCTTGATGGTTCTCCTGGTTGGAAGCAAAAAAAAAAAAAAAAATGGTGATTTGGGTGAGGGAGTTGTAGTTGCCCCCGTCTTCTCGGGTTTCCTTGGTGAGAAAAAAATAAAAAATAAATGGTGCTTCCCCTCCTTAAAGCCTAGAACCAAATCCAATTTCAAAAGCAATAATATAATAGCAAAACCAAAAAAAACTATTCTCCAAAAAACAGGGGTCTACAATAATAATATTGTTTATTCATACTAATTAATTTTAGAAATGATGAAAAATATCCTCCAAAGAATTAAAAAAATGATACACTAAAAAATTGGAGAAGGCATGAGTTACAGTTAAAATTAATTGAAATCACACAATTTCTTTTTCGACTTCAATTAACCCTTGTATTATTTTTCCTAATTTCAATATTTCATCCAATCTTTAAAAAAAAAAAAATAAATAAATAAAATCAAATTTAGAATAAAAAATTAATAACACAATTTTCAATTACTAATTAACAATAGATACTTATTTTTAAATTTATTTAAAAAAAAATTCCACTCCAAATAATTATAATATCCTTTAAAAAGAATAATTACACTCACACTTTTTGCACCCTCTAATTTTTCTAATTTTTTAAATTAATATTTTTTTACCACTTCTAATAGCATTAATATGACTGAGGCATACTAATCATCCTTAGAAATAATGGAAGTTAGCCACACAAAAATAAATAAATAAATAAATAAATAAATAAATTAAAAACACAAATAAATTTCCTTATATATTTTTTTAAAAAAAAATCCACTTCCAAAAAATGCTTTCAATATTTAATCCAATCTTCTAAAAAAAAAAAACAAAATTAATAAAAAATTTATAATACCAATTTTAATTAATAATTGATTTATCATAATTCTAATTTTTAATAATAAATACTAATTTTGATTTAATTATAAATGATTTTTTCACGCGGTCTTAGTGTTTAAACCTCATATCATAAAATGAGATCGCTTCCTTTTTAAAGATATGGTCATTGATGGGTTACTTGTAGTATTGGTTATTTTTAATTTTTAATTCATCTAGTGGTTTATTCTTGTCGATTAAAAAATGGAGGTATGTAACGAAAAGCTGTTCGGTACCTCCATCGGTACTGTACTGAAAATCTTTTAAGCCATTGGATGCCCAAAATTACATCTTTGTCATCCATTTTAAATTAAAAAAAAAGATCAACTCAACCGATTAAGGGAAAAAAACGGTTATGACCTTTCAATTTCTTTCCTTTTCACTTTTTCTTGAGTTTTGAGTCAAAATGACCCATTTAAAAAAAAAAAATGTAACATCTAGCCACTTTTTGAAACTTATGTTCAAAGTGACCTCTTTGGTGCCACGTAGGTGTCATATTATTAAAAAATATATTTTTTTATCATTTTAGTTAAAGCCGCAGTTGGCAACCGCGGCTTCATATTTGAATTAAAACTGCAGTTGACAACCGTGACTTTATTTTTGAACTAAAGCCGCAGTTGCCAACTGCGGCTTTAGTTAATTTTTTTAAAAAAATTAAAATTTAATTAAAAATTATTAAATTACAATTTATGATTGAAATTTTAAAAATATACTTAAATAATAAATTATTTATATTTAAATTTAAAAATTTAGTATTAATTGATAAATAAAAGATATTATAAATGAATATTTTATTTGTTAATAAATTAATAATCTTAAAATAATAAACTTATATAACATATACACAATATATAAAATTGTATAATTTATTAATTTAAGATATTTAATTTGTTATTTTTTAAGATATTAATTTATTTCATATTATGATAAATTTATCTTTATCGAAATAATAGTATACTTTTAAGCCATAGTTGATAACTGAGATTTCAATTATAATTTATTTTTTTTTACTTTCAAATTTAATTAAAAACTATTAAATTACAATTTAAAAAATATACTTAAATAATAAATTATTTATATTTAAACTTCAAAATCTAGTATTACTTCAATAAACATAAATTGATAAATAGAAGATATTATAAATGAATATTTTATTTATTAATAAATTAATAATCTTAAAATAATAATTGTATATAACATATAAATAATATATAAAATTGTATAATTTATTAATTTAAGATATTTAATTTGTTGTTTTTTAAGATATTAATTTATTTGTATTATGATAAATTTATCTTTATCGAAATAATAGTATACTTTTAAGTCGCAGTTGATAACTGAGATTTCAATTATAATATTTTTTTTACTTTCAAATTTAATTCAAAACTATTAAATTATAATTTATTATTGAAATTAAAAATATATACTTTAATAATAAATTATTTATATTTAAACTTAATAATTTAGTATTAGTTCAATAAACATAAATTAATAAATAGAAGATATTATAAATGAATGTTTTATTTATTAATAAATTAATAATCTTAAAATAATAAACTTATATAATATATAAATAATATATAAAATTTTATAATTTATTAATTTAAAATATTTAATTTGTTGTTTTTAAAAATATTAATTTATTTGTATTATGACAAATTTATCTTTATCGAAATAATAGTATACTCTTAAGCCATAGTTATCATATATAGATTTTTTTACAAAATTAGTTAATGAAATTAATTACAAAAAGTCTATTACAAAATGTAATTTTTAATAGTTTAATTAAAGTCACAAAAAATATTCACTAAATATTAATATAGTGGAAAATAAAAAACATATATAATCTCACATGGAACCTATGTAACTAGATTTTTAAATTTAAATATAAATAATTTATTATTTAATTATATTTTTTAAATTTCAATCATAAATTGCAATTGAATAATTTTTAATTAAATTTTAAATTAAAAAAAAAATAACTAAAGCCGCAGTTGCCAATTGTGACTTTAGTTCAAATATGAAGCCGCGGTTGTCAACTACGACTTTAGTTCAAATATGAAGTCGCATTTGTCAACTACGGCTTTAACTAAAATGATGAAAAAAATATTTTTTAATGATATGGCGCCTATATGGTACTAAAGAGGTCAATTTGAATATAAATTTCAAAAAATGGGTAGATGTTACATTTTTTTTATAAAATGGGCCATTTTGACCTAAAACTCCTTTTTCTTCATCCATTATCCGCAATTTTGAAAACTTACACATGACTTATTCTTATCGGTTAAAAATGAAGGTGTGGTACCAAAAAGCACTGTTCGATACCATAGAATGAGCCTCATGGAAAGTCATGATTCCACGTTGAAAGACAAGCCAAATTTTGTCAACTACAGTGAAGTAGCTTGAAGTGTGTTCCTACTTACCCTCAAAGAATATGACTTTTTGTTCCATGATGAAAAATATGTGCCAACTGCCCTTCCTACCGACCCCTCAAAGAATATGACTTTCTGTTCCATGATGAAAAATATTGAAGGGGACCAGGAAAAAGACAAGACATTTATGTTTATGTTTGATGCTAGTACCAAAATTTTAAATGAGTTATTTTTCTGATGATTCTGAAATGAGGTGATTGAAGGCGGAACATTACATGTCATCTATTGATCAAGGGCCTTAATTTGCATTGGATTTAGCATCAATGAGATCATGAATGGATGGCAATGATGATTTCTTTATGGGCAGATGTATAAATTAAGGCTAAGTTGGAAGTTTGGCATAGGGGTTCCTCTCTGCAGGCGCTATTTTCAAGTCCAACCTTAAATGTGGTCAGGTGGTAAGTTGTCTGGTTCAAATCTACCAACATTTGCATTTTTTTAACCACCACAAGAAGGAACTAAGTTGAGATGGTGGAAATAATACTATCTTGACACCATGGAAGTCAACTCAAGTCTCAATCGTCAAGCTTTTCTTTCTTGGTTTTGCTGGATGGTGTGCAGTGGGCAGTCCATGGAGATCTAAACAGCAAGATCGATAGTGGGATCTGATGCGTTTTCCAAGCCTTTTTCCCTGAATTTGGATCCTCATCAGCATCTCTCTCTCTCCGTTTCTTCAATCAGGTTCATTTTTTTTCCTTCCATATGATTTTTCCCCTCTCTACGAGTTGTTTGCTTGTTTGATTTCATAACATTAAGTGACTGCACCTTAAATACATGATCTATTTCTAACCGAAAGGTTTGAGGGTGAGTTTGTGATATCCCATGCAGATCTCTTTTATATTAAGAAGATAAAGCTAGATAACATGTTGGAAAGTTTTATAATTATGTAGAGTTATGCCAGTCGCTATTGCTCCTATAGAGAATTGAAGGGGGAAAACTCTACTTGTATTTTTGTGGTTGATAGTCCTTCATCCAGTGCTGAAGTACAACGACTTCAATTTTGTAGTAACCTTGAAACCATTGGGTGTCAAACCTAAGAGAGAATTGAAGAGGCTCTAGTTAAGGTTAGTTAAGATGTATGTGATAGAGTGAAAATGGCGTTAGAGGTTTAGAAAATGGATTGAGGTGGAATGGATGAGTGTTTATGAGGAGGAAGGTGTGAAGAATCGCCAAAAACAGGAGAGAAAGATGATTGAAAACTTTGATTAAAATAATGTGAAATATGTTAGGAAGTGAGCATGTTTTTAAACTTCCCCCTCTTGGTCTTTTTGCACAAAACAATTTACACGATCTAAGTCATATTGTGAAAGAGCTTAGCTTTAAAACTAATGTAATATTTTAAAAAACATGATATTTACACAACGGTTTTGCTTTTCACATTAAATGGATGTTTAAACTGTAAAATACAATGTTTTAAAAACTAAATCGGACTTGTCAATCCGATCGTCGGTCGGTCATCGTTCCGGTTCGATCAATTGGACTGGATTGGGATTGAACCGAGGTTGGACCACTTGAACTGGCGGTCCAATCGGTGAACCGGACGAACCGGCCAGTTCCCTACGAATCAATTGGTTCAATTGATTTTTATTTTTATTTTTTATAAAAAAAACAGCATCAAAACAACATCGTTTTAGAGTCTTAAGCCTACAACCTCCAAAGTCCAAACCCTCCCTCCTCCCCCCACAGTAGCTGCCAGCCTGCCGCTCCGCTCGCCGTTGACGCACCGTGGCCTGCGATACCCAATCAACTCCCGCTGACGGCTGTTAGAAGCTGGCAATCCTCCCTATCGTCGCCTCTTCCAGTCTTCCCAGTTCCCTATCGTGGCGTTGGAAACCCCTTCCTGCCACTGGAAGCTTGGAGACCACCTCGACTGCCTAGTAACCTCCCACCTCTCCCGGCTGTAAACATCCCCCACCCCCGTTTCAGATAAAAGAGAGGGAAAGGGAAAGAAACGGAAAAAGAAAAAAAAAATTACCATTATTCATGCAATCAGTTTGGTAGTTTCTTTTTCAAATAAAAAATTTTGCCTCTCTAGTTTGATATTTTTCTTTTTGGGGGTTCAATTAGTTTGGTAGGTTGACTAGTTACTTTATTAATTTAGATAGAATTTATTAATTTTTTAATTTTAAATAATATATAAAATAATAAAAAAAATATATATTTATGACGTCACCAGTTCGACCGCCGATCTGACCAGTGAATCATAAACCGATAACTTTTCCGGTTCAATGACCGGTCTAGTTCTATAAACATTGATAAAATATTAACTCCAACCCTAACCTTATGAAATTAATTAATGACAAATATAGGTCAAGGGTTAAAACCCAAGCATATATCATAATCTAAAGATAAGTTACAATGACGGAGAAATACAACACATTAAATCCTCAAATTAAAAAATCAGGTAGAGACAAATCAAAAACATATAAAATACAAGAACAAAAAATGTGTGTGTGTGTATATAAAGCCACAAACTTGACATTCCGTTTTAAGAGGGAGATTCAGAATCTAGAATGCTTGGTTAATGTAAGATACTTGGAAAATGAGAGGGGATAGGAGTTGGTCTATAGTGGAGTTTAAATCATTTGAAATCTTAATTGATGAGAACAGAGGGAAGCTAATAGGAAAAATCTTGTTGAGAAACAAATATTTTTTTTTTGTGGTTTAGGTTTAGGGAGCTAAGTTTATCTCGATAATTAGAAGGTATGTAAGCTTGTTATAGGGATGAAGATGGTAAGTAATGCAACAAAGTCCAGGTTGAATATGGTAGAGAGTTTAGGTTGGAGCACTGATCAAATAGGACAAGGAGGTACATTCTCTGCTTGGTTAGTTCTATGGAGGTTAAGAAATTTTCTCTATTTTTTCCTAAAGGAAGGGATCTACCTAGAGGGTGGTAGATTGTGGGTGAGAAGCTTCATCATCTTGGTGTGGTTTTTTTCAAAGGCAAGGTGCATGTAGTCTCCTCAAGGAAGGTTGAGAAGCTCATGGTATGGTGGATGAAGTTGTTTGGATTCAGGTCGCGATTGAGGAGGTTCATAGTAGAAAGAAATAATTGAGGCAGGGGCGGACCCACCATGGGCTCGGGGCATGTTCTTTTGTTGATTTAGGAATTTTAGAAAGTTAAAAAAAAATAAAAATGCAAATTTGTCCCCTCTAAAAAACTAATTTTGTGTGTGAAAAAATAGATAGAATAAAAAATTAGATAAGCATGAATATTGAATAAATTGAATAAAATATTTGTTTGTATTTCTAATTTTATTTAATGTTTCTAACACAATGAATTTTTTTATATTTTTATATTTGATATTTTATTAATTTCTTTTTTTGTTCTGAGCCATGTTTTGATTAATTTTGAGATTTTTTAAATGTTTAAACTTTTAGGTTTAATCAAGTAGTTGTTAATTCATGAATATCTACATAATTATTCAAATATATGTTATTTAATTGTTGATAAAAATTTAATTTTGTTTAAATATTTGATATTTTATCAAATATCCTTTTTATTGATAAGTTATTTTTAGTTTAATTTAATGATTTTTATAAATGTTCAGATTTTTAGGTTTAATAAAATATTTATTAATTTAGAGTTGACTATCTAAGTTTTAATAATGATATTATACTTACATCATAGACAACTTTTAAATAAAAAATTATCACTATATAGTGATTTATGTTTAATTATTTAAAAACATCCAAAAAATTATTAGTGAAATTATTAATTTTTTTCTAAAAGTTCTATGGAAAAATATTTCTAAAAAATGTTAAAAATGTTTTGGTTAAAAATTTCTTACTATCTTTAAAATTTTTTTCACAAATATTATTTGACTTTTTTTGTTTTATAAACTTTTAATAGACTCTTGTCAATTTTTTAGTATTTTTATTATTTAATTTATAATATTATAAATTCTTCTTTTCTTTTATAATTATCATTATTGAATGATATCGATCCTACCATTTCTAAAATATAAAAATTAATCTATATTTATTATAATTCACATATTTTTATTTTGTCTCCTCTCACCAAAATTTCTGGTGCCACTGAGTTGAGACATTCTGATTGGGAGATGGGGTGAGTATTTAGATCCAAGTCATGTTTGGGTGGCCCCTTACTGCCTTTGAGAAGGGGGAGTGAAGATTTCCTTATTAAGGGGAGCCCTTATTTTATTTGACTTAGGAATGCTCTCATGTTGTAGTAGATGTTGAAACTACTCCTCTTTGTCACTTGTAGTGGGCTAGAGCATTGGTGAGATCAAATGGAAGCATAATGCCTACGTGGTTGCAAGTGAGGGTCTTTATGTTGATGTTATTAAGTTATGGTGGGAAGTGCCACCATGGCTCTCTCAAGTGGTGTTGAAAGGTGCGACCAGTAGCCTGAAGGTTAGGAGTGAAGGAGAGGGTTAGGCATGCACTGGAGAGAGCATGAGGAGGCAGGCATTGTTTGTGGACAAGGAAGTAGAGGGCGTGTTGTCTTTTTGAATGTTGGAGTAGGACGATAGGAGGGGGGCAGCTGATGGTTCTGAAAGGGTGCATGCAGAAGGGCTAGGGGGTGATTATGATAGTGGGAGAACAATGGCAATGGAGGCTGTTAGACTTGGTGTGTTTTAAGGAAGTTGAAGGTGAGGTTGTAAACTTGTAATTGGAAATGAGGGTTGGGCCTTGAAGATTTGAAAGGAGCCCACCTTCTTAATGATAGCTTCAGTGAAGAGGCAAGGTGTTGTAGAGGCCCATTAGAGAAAAAAGAAGTTTTTTGTGGCTTGGTCGGGTCTGTTTGGGTGGAGGGGCCTTGTACAATGAGAGATCCTTAGGGTTTTTAAAAGGAAGAATTACTATATAGGATGGACCGAGTGTGATTATGACTAAGAAGAGTCTACTTTGATAATTCCTAAAGAGGACGGTATAAGAGAGAAAATTCTCCCCAAGTCCACATTTCGTACAATAATGCGCTAAAATGCCATAAATGTCATTCAACTAAAAGCTTTTGGAATTCAAAGCATTCTAAACAATTTACTCTCGTTGTTAGGACATTTAAGGTGTGTGGGTCCCACGTTAGTTGTAATCATTGACACCGAATTTTTAAATCTAAATTTTTGATTTTAACTATTACAATTATTATATACAATGATAATATAATTTGTTATTTAGAACCAAAATACTTCTAAGAAATATTTTCAAAATAAAATCTAATGTGTTTTCTTTTTACATATTTCTATTTTTATTCTAATTTTTAATTTTATTAAAAACAAAACAAGTTTTACAATTATATAATAAGAATAATGAACTTTTCAATATATATTTTTAATTTTAAATTGATAAATCATGTTTTTGTATTTAGTTCGAGCAAGATAGAATGTTTAATTTTTTATTTGGATTGTCTAAAAAGAATAAGAAAATGATGGAGAATGTTTAACCGTTTTTTATTTTAATAATAAAATAATTTAAAAAAATTATATGATTTTTCTATATTTTTTTTTCTTTGCATAGTATTTTTTCTTAATTTTTGTATATAATTTTTTTTTCAATGTATCGAGTGGACGATGTTAATACATTGAATATCAATGAGGTATAAAAAAAGATCTTTAAGACTATTACTTTTATTATAAAATACAGGTATGATAAAAATATATTATAGTTACAATATAAATATACCTATATTACAATAAAACCTAATTGGGAATTTCAAACTTTTTTTATTTTTATAAAAGTGATAGTTTTGTATAATCATAGTATACTCCATAATATACTTATATTAGGAATCATTTTTGAAACCAAATAAAATACTAATTTGAATTTATATGAGACTTGTAGGTTTTATTTTTATTATATATATATATATATATATATATATAGAAATTATTAAACAATTTTAATACATTGAGTGAATGATATTAATATGCTAATATGATGTGTTAATACCCATGCCAATGAGGTTTAAATAGGTATTTCTATAATTATTATACTTATCACAAAATATAGGTACTACATAAATGCATAATATTTACAATACAAATATAATAACGTTACAATACATTACAATATAATTTAACTTATTCTTTTTTGAATTTTTTCATGTGCTATATTACTAAATGAATAGTTGTGTGTTATTCAATTCATAAGTGCTTGTGAAAAATTATTTATCAAAAAAAAATAATAATAAAATTGATGAGTGCTTGTGAAAAATAACTGCCCATTCTATTAGGGTAACAAAGTTTTTAATTGTATGTGACATATATAAAACGACAAAATAACCTATAGTGTGGTTTTTATTTAAGAGATATTAAAAATTAATTTTTTTTTTACCGGTTCTCTAAAAAATCTTAATTTTTTTTGGAAAATAAGAACTTGAAAAAAAAAAGCATATTTAAAAAAAACATTAATTTTTTATAATAAAATAAGAAAAAATTATATAGTTTTTTATTATAATCTTTTATTATTTTTTCTTTGATGCATATATATATATATATATATATTCCTATTTTCCTATTTTTTTCGTAACAAAAGAGTAACAGTGATATGACAAATTTATTAAATATACTAGATTGATGTCATAATACAATATAATTTATAATGTTAATACAAAATAATATATTGGACTAATAATACATGATTTATTATATTATTTTTATGGAAATTCTAACATTCAAGTAAATAATAAAATTATCTTTATCTTTGATTTTTCTAAGTAAAATTTTGTTAGATAGTAGGTTCATTGTTCAAAAGTGAAAAACAATTTTTTGGGATACAAGATATACATTATTGATTGTACTTATCATCATGAAAAATTTATTTATGGATAATGTAGAAAACCACATTTAAAGGGTAAAATTGTCCGATGATAAATTTTGTCCTTTATAAGAATTCTTAAGATAATTAGATAAGTGACCCTTACTGATTATTATCATCTCCAACCCACCCTTTTTAATAACTTTCCCTTTTTAAAAAAATGAGAGGGCTTCATTGGTGTTTGGTGCTATGGTTGGGTCCTTTGATGCTAGCGGAAGTTTTATCTCTTTCTCAATGCCAACTCTTTCATCATTGATCAATCATTCCTTGTTCAATGATGAAGCTAAAGGAAATTACTAGATTTCAAGGTTTTTTTTTTTTTTTTTTTTTTTCGGTATTCTCCTTGGGGATGATGAGGCTTCTTGTCCTTTTGGTGTGATTTGAAGTTCAGTGAGGATGATTTGTCAATCCTAGTTAGAAGGAGGGGATGATTGGAAACGCTCCTCGATTTATTGATTCAAGCTCGTTGAGGATGATTTCGGCTGATGAGAGTTCGATGGTGTTTTTAACCTTGTGGGGAAGGATATTAGAAATATGGAGGTTGGGCAAGATAGAATGAAGGGGAAGGTATGGTTATGCTATAGGGGATGAGGTTTAGTTGGAGAATTGATCTTTTAGTAGGTTGGTTACTTTCACTAATTTCTTAGGCATGCAATAAAGGGTTTTTGAGGAAGAGATTTAGATACTTCTTAATAGAATTAGGGTAAGAAAGAGATAAGAGGCTAGGTGCATGGTAGAAGAAAATGTAAATCTGCATCTTCACATTTTGAAGGAGAGCTCAAGAAGCTCAAGTGGTTAGCAAACTGTAATAGAGCAGGATTAGAGGATGGGAGGGGCAGAGAAGGTAAGATTATTTCATCATGTGAGAGATGAAATTAAGACTTTTATCTTAGAAAATGAGAGAAGCTAATGGCAATCATGAAAGGACGATTATAAAGTCTTTCATTACATGGCAGAAAGTAGACTTGGTCTGTATACAAGAAACTAAAAGCTAAGATCTGTTGACTAGTCTTATGCGTAGTTTAGCAATTGGTAGTTTCTTAAAGTGGGGTGCAGTGGATTCAAGGGCTACTTCAGGTAGGGTCTTGGTTTTTTTTGGGACGATAGGGTGTTGTATTTGGTAGGCATGGAAGTAGGTGACTACTAGATTTCATGCCTTTTTAAGAATTATGATGAAGGGTTTGTTTGGATATTCATGAGGGTGTATGGTCCCTCCCTTGGGAAAGACAATAAGGGCTTATGGGTAGAGTTGGGGGCCATTAAGGGGTTGTGGAATAACCCATGGTGCATTGAAGGTGATTTTAATATTATCAAATCTCTAAGGGAGCATAGTAGAGTCAATATCTATCTACTACCATGAGAGGTTTTTCACAAATCATTGAGGACTTTTAGTTAAGAGATCTTTTTTGATTGGCAAAGGGGAAGGGGGGAGGTGGTTTGAATAATTAGTCCTCATCGAGATTAAACAATTTTCCAGTATTAGGGAGTTAGGAAGGCCACTTTAGCTATATAGTGCAATGTATCTAACCTAGACTTGTGTCAGATCATTCATTAATTTTTTTGGATTTGGGAGGGGGGTGGGGTTTGAAGAGAGGCTCTACTTCTTTTAGATTTGAAAATATCTGCCTTAAGAAGAAGGATTTAAAGATATTCTTAAAAGACCGTGGATGGGGTTCGGTTTTAAGGGTTCTTATAGCTTCATGACTATTAAAATTTAAAGGGGGGGATGGAGGTGTGAAGAGAGGCTCTACTTCTTTTAGATTTGAAAATATCTACCTTAAGAAGAAGGATTTAAAGATATTCTTAAAAGACCGTGGATGGGGTTCGATTTTAAGGGTTCTTATAGCTTCATGACTATTAAAATTTAAAGTTTTGAAGATCAAATCTATTAACTTACAAAGAATAGTACACAAATTTACTTAACTCAAATGTTATCTTCTCTTAAGGGACATATTCTAGCCAACACTTGCACATCAATGCAATACTTTCTTGTACTCCTTAATGGAACACCCTAATTTCATGTTGAGGCTTAGTGAAGCAAAGCACCCATCCTTGCTTTTCTACATACCTTAAAGGGCATTAAAGAAACTTCTTAAAAGATTTCTAAGAATTTGGATCCTAAAGCAAAATAATGGAAGATGGTTTTTTTCTTCAAGGGTTTTTTTTTCCCGAGTTTTCCTTTTTTCTAATGTGTGTGTGTGTGTGTGTGTATAGATAGATAATTTTTAGAAAAATAAAATAAAATTGGTTAGGCACTTGTATGCCCAAGGACATATGAGCATTCTAAGTTGGATGTTCAAATATTCTCCCTGGGTTTCCATTTTTTCATGCTCAAAGCTAACTTAATCACTCCCATTTTCTTTCAAGGATTTATTGTGCATCCTTTTAGCCTTTACTTGACTAAAACTCAATTCTAGTTTTCCTTTATTTTTACCCATATTGAATAACTTGCATTACATGAGCCTTAGAATGTAGTTTTCAACTATTTCTCAAGGTAAATAAGTTCCAATGGAATTAGGCAATCTTGACTTAATGCATTTTTGGAGCAAATTACCAATGTAACAATTACATTAACTCACCTCTTTTGTCTTTTATTAGGCATTAATCAAGAGTGAACCTCACATTATAATGGTTTTACAAATCTAATTAATGCTTACCAAGTTAGCTTTCGAGTCCTAAACATAAAACATGTGAATAAGAATGGGTAAACTATAGGCTTTAATAGTCCCTTGCCTTCCATGATCTTTAATGGTATTCCAATATGGAAAAGTTACATTTCCCTTTCTAATGCTTCAAAGGCAATAAGCTAAGACCTTATTCTAGTTAAGTGCTTAGATACTCACTATCCAAGTACCATGTATAAGACTCTTTAGCTCAAAGGATCATATACACAACTAGAGACTTGAGACTATCCTTTTTAACCTAACCCTTTTCATCTTAGACTTGGACATCTTTTCAACATGATGAATTTAGGTCTTAGACCGATTTTGTACTATACTTTGGCTTGAAATTAACATTTCTATTCAACACTCTATTTTTCAATTTATGTGACACTCTCATAAGTTGATTCAACTTAGATGGTAAGTTATTAAACATTCATTTGTAGCATCTATTAACATCAAATTATAGTCTTCCATAGTGGTGGTATTTAGTGCTTGATATTGAGTGTGGTCCTTTTAGAGACACAATCCGTTTGGTCTTTACCAAGGTAGTCCTTACTCCACTTAGAATTGTAACTTCATCAACATATTATAGGTTTATTTTCATAACTACAAGACTTCCCTCAATTCAATAATGATCAAGAATTTTAGAACTAGGGTGTAATAACTTTTCTTAGAACTCAGTTCTTCATTGGTTGCTATTACATTATGTAAGTTCTTTAAACATGTAGCATCCTTTATTTCAAGAAAAGTCAATTTGGTCATGCATTGTCTGTTCATTTTTTACTTCATTCAATTCATCCAACAAACTTTTATGTGAGGCTTCCCAACTAACTTTTTCAATCTTCATTTTGAGAGATTCATCATACCATTTTATAGAATGAATTAAATGATAATTGTGAAAATTTGGGAACATTATTAATTAATTTACCAACATACAAGGGAAAATATATAGGCTAAAAACAGTGAACTAAATCCCTACAACATTGGGATATTGTTTTGACGAGAAATGGAATAATTTGTATAATGGGATTTGTATATTCAATTGCTCTATTAAAATGGTTACAAAGGAGCTCAATATATATAGCCCATATATGATCTAAATTTGTCTAGAAATGTTTAAGGAAAGTTGACCCTGTAGAGTAGAGGGGTTGTAGTAATCTGATCCCTTCGCTTATGTCTGTAACGTAAGGATTATACAACTCATGTTCACACTCCCCCTCAAGTTGGTGCATAGATGTTGCTAATGCCCAACTTGTCAAGTGAGTTGTGAAAGGCCTTACTACACACCGCCTTAGTGAGGATGTCTACTAGTTGGTCTTCTGACTTGAAAAATGGGAATTGGATTATCTTAGCTTCTAAGTTCTGCTTGATACAATGTTGGTTTACTTCCACATGCTTAGTTCGATCATGTTGGACTGAGTTATGGGCAATATCAATGGTTGCCTTGTTATCACAAAGCAAGTTCATCTCGCAACTGGGATGAAAGCCAATTTTTGTCAACAATCTTCTTAGCCAGAGTAACTCACACAACCCCTTAGCCATTCCTCGAAACTCCGCCTCTGCACTAGATAGTGCTATGACTTTCTGTTTTCTACTTCTCCATGTTACCAGGTTTCCTCCAACAAATCTGAAGTAGCCTGATGTGGATTTCTTGTCGGAGATATTTTTTGCCCAGTCAACGTCAATATACCTCATAATTTCCAGGTGTCCATTCTTTGAGAACATAATTCCCCTTCTTGGGGTTCCCTTAAGATATCTCAAAATTTGAGTCACTGCATTCATATGGTCTTCACTAGGGCAATGCATGAATTGACTCACTACATTGACCATGAAAATGTGAATCTCAATAATGAACTACACCTAGAGGGGGGTGAATAGGTGTTGTAGAACAATTTAAAATTCTTCCAACAAAGATGACCTAACCTTAGACTATCTTTATGTCAAGAATTTTTTTCTTCTAATAACTTTTCAACAAAGCAAAACATCCACAACGTCCACAAGCAATAATGTATGCATCAACACTCTCCCAACAATTTATAAATGCAAAACACATGCAAATGCTTCAACACTCCTCAAAAATAAACCAAAATATAGAGTGAGAGAAAGAGATAATGAACACCAGATTTTTAACGTGGAAAACCTCCGAAGAGATCAAAAACCACGGGCCTATCACCGATTGAAAACTCCACTATGAAGAATAAAAACCGAGTACAAGGTTTTACCTAGCTCAAGCCAACCAATCCTTCCCGGAATACTTGACTAGTTCCTTCATTTTCAGCTTCTCCTTTTAGAGCATACTTGGAGTCCGCACCAAGCTCAATCTCGGCCTCTTCTTGAATCCACACAAGAAGAAAATGGGTTTTTGCACAACCCAAATAGAATGAGAGATTTAGATGTGAATTAAGGAATGAATCAACCCATTTATTACTCAAGAAAATCCATTGAAAACTAGTTTTGAAAACATTAAGAGAAGTGGATTTTCTTTGCAATAAAAAACACCAACTTAGGAAAGCAAAAATGAGAAAATGAAGAACACTTGGAGTGTGGCTGCTCTCCCCACGTTTTCAGCAGTCTCTCTCTACAGAAAATGAGAGAAGATTGGTTTTTAAAGTGTAAAAAGAAACCCTTAATCTAATGGCTGAGATTTGATCAAAAAAACATTAGTTGGATAGATCCACCCCTACACCTGGATAGATCCAGAAACAGAGGAATGAAAGCCTTGCACCAAAAATAATTTTTCCCAACTTTCTAACACATTTAAAGATTAAAAACCAGGTTGATTCACATCCAATCACCACACACTCAGCTACATACCTCGGCCTCTTAGCAAAATCTTAGTCTTCAAAGTCAAGTAGTCCGAATAGGAATAGGAAAGCCGAGTTAAGGGACACTTAGGAATTTTGTCCGGAATTGCCAACCTAACTAAACACTCACAATCTCCCCCTTTGGAAATTCTGGGACAAAACCCTTTACAACACGAATGAGTACAAGTAAGTAAGCCCCACCCAACTCTCATACAAGGCCCCTCACTCACTCAAAACCACAACCTAGGTACTACAATACCTGCAAATAAATCTCAAGAAAACCATTAGTAGCACCTGTACATATTCCAAGGCACTTCCACAAGATTTGAATAAATTAACACATAGATATCCACATACATCCACATATATCCACAAAGATCATTTGCCTAAAGATAGTCAATATGCATTCATGAGTCAAAATAACCATGTCCAATATCCACAAATACAAAACAATATGATCATGATCAACATATCAAATATCCAAAGCACAAAACACAATGTCATGATCAACTACATGTCAAGTGTAAAATGTCTCCCCCTTTTTGTCCCAGAATGAGACAAAGAGTTGTCCAAAATAAGCCATGTACATAAGTAGACTAAAATTAACATGATAAGCAAAGTACACAAGACTAAGAGCTGTCCAAAAAATAATAACTAGCTGCTACTTGGCTAAGAGAGATGCTTATGGACAAGATCTTCAAGAGCATGCAGCTGATCCATGTTACAAAGCATTTGTCCATCAATTAGAGAGAAGCCTCTCTCCATATAAGACTGGAGTTGAGAAATCTGCTCAGACAATAAGGTGGATTGAGCAGAAATCTTTTCATCCAAAGCATCAAACCTAGCACAAAGTTGAGCTAGGACATTGGAATCTACATCTGAATCAGCATCACTTTCACCAAATTTTCTCTTGGCTCTACTATGGCACACCTTCTTCTTAAAACCAAGAGCACCTTTAATCTGTGCTTGACGTCGATTCCAAGAAGAGGTATCAATGGGACCCATTGGCACAAGAAAAGGAGAATTTACAGGAAATACAACTCCAGCCCTTTGGCAGATTTGTGTGATTAAAATGCCAAAGGGAAGAACCTCCTTCTTAGACACTGTAGGATCACCTCGAAAAATCATCTCATCTAAAATGCAAGATGCTAGATTGATGGGTTCCCGATGAAGGATACGAGACAAGAGAATGCAACCATTCTTACAAATGTTTGCCCGATGAGAGGAGGGATAAATTGAGAATGATAGAAAAGTAGCTAACACCCAAGCAGGACGAGATAGACTACCAGTGTGCACCCCTGAGCCTAGCTGACCTCGGACCTCTCCCTATAAGTCAATAGACACTCTATCCAACAGGTCAGAGGTGATTTCCAAATCACTCACAGAGGGTGCCTGAACCAACGGGACGCCTAAGACTTCAGCAATTATCTTAGGGGTGACTTTAACAACAACTCCAAAAAGACTTGACTGGAGGTAGGATTGATCCAAGTCATGCTCAATAATGTTTGAATAAAACATTCGGACAATAGGAGCACAAGCAGACCCAGTGAAGTTTGCTAAAGGAAGCCATCCTAGTTCTACAAACAGGTCCAGAATTGGTGTGTCGAGAAAAGATTCTAAATGAAGTTGTCTCTCAAGAACAAGAGACCTTTAACGATAAACCTTAGTGTACTGGTCTCTACACAATTTTGCCGGGAAAGCATTGAAGGGAATCCCATCAATGGAAGTTTTTGCAGGAGCCTTGGGGATACTAGGAGGCTGGATAGAAGGAATGATGGGTAAATTTTCATCTCGAGCACCTTTTGAGGTTCTAGAGGATGACCCTTTAACAGGGGCTTTACTCTTACGACCTTTTGGAGGCATATTTCCCAAATAATCCACTCAAATAGCCTATTGTGAGAAAATCTCACACAAAAACTAACCAACAACACAATGGAAGAAAAACCAACCTGTACACACGAGAAAAGCTGTGACGACCAGGGCTACCAGATCAGCAATCCTTTGACGGGGAAGATATCAGATCAGTGATACCACAAGAAAAGCTGGAACGAATGTCGACTACCGAAAGTGGAAATGCAGGTCGGCGACAAACAGGTGACAAACAGAGAAGAAAAAAAATGAGACGAGACGAGCTAACAGTACATCGAAACGCCGGCAGCAGACAGAAATGAGAATGAGAGTTGTGCACGGGGAAGATTTCCGGTGACAACGGCCAGATCGAACCAAACGACGGCGAATAGTAGAGACGAAGGGTTCTTCTCTGGAACGAAAAGTCGAAAACCCTAGGGCTTGGAAAGAATGAGACGAGTAACCAGATTTTGGGGTTTTTGACATTTCAAATTTTTTTTTTTTAAAACTTTTAATTACCAAAATGCCCCTCATCCATTTAGCCCATGAGTGTAACATATGGGGACACAATTGGAAATTTTCACACAAAATAAAGAAAAATGTTTAGGGATTTTGAGGTTTTTTATTTTATTTTATTTTATTTTTTTTAATATATAAAAAATGACAAAAATACCCCTGATTCATTAAACAAAGGAGTTGAACCAGATGAGGGCAAAAATGGAATTTGACACAAATGCATAAGTGGTATCGATCTTGGTGGATCGATCTACACTTCGTTCAAGAGCTCTCGGTGAAGGAACAAGATTGTGCAACTGCAGGAAACTTTTCACAAAAAAATTTCTAAGTGTTGGAGTCAAGTGGTATCGATCTTGGTGGATCGATCCACACATCGTTCAAGGGCTCTCGGTCAAAGACTGTGCACACAGTGGATCGATCCACACATTCAGCAGATCGATCGACACCCTACTGAAAAATGACTTAGGCAAAAATTTACAACAAAAACACAAGAAACCAACAAGCTTTCCAAACATTGAAAATTTAATTCACCATAGCTAAGATTCAATAGGATGACATACTTATCTTTCAATCAATGAGTTAGAATTGATTCATATTGAACAAGAATGCTACCAAGAGCTTAACTTTAGACAAAATTAATAACATAAAGATTGAAGAACCTTCCAAATTTATTAAATGAATAGGTAAAAAACAAATGATTATCAACATTCTAACAAGTATGTTTAAGCTCAAGGAAGACTTACTCATGACGCCATAAAATAGTGAGTATGTTAATTTCTTTCCACTTATAAACCTATATCCACCCATAAAGAAAAAATCATTTTCAAGACACACTTCCTTCTAGAGAAATTCAAGATAATATTCCAAGAAGTCAATTTGCACCTCTCTTGGCCGGATTTCTGTTTAACACGGCTTATTCACATCCCAAAAAAAATTCATACAACATTTGTTTTTCACATTGAGCATTGAAATGATTTCACAAACATGAGCTTCACTCTTAGGATCATTTTTTTTTTTTTTAATTTTAAATTTGAGGATCACTAAGGTGGCCTTTACAACATAACAACATAAGGGATGTCCCACTCTTGCAATGAAGGCTTTTTAACTCTTGAAACATTTCCAAGAAGCCATAACCATTCTGGGAAACTTAATATTTTTCTTTTCTTCCTTTTTTTTTTTTTTTTTTTTAATTTCAAAGAGAGGGCAAACAATCAAGGAAGAATAATCTTAAACACTCAAGGATATTCTAGATGACTTTACTCACTTTTTAATGCTCATTAGATAAACATAAGTTTGCATTTAGACTATAAAGAACATTACTCACAATTTATGTAGTCACAAGGTTCAACCATGAGCTGTTACTCACTTAAAAGAAATGAAGCTAACCTTTTGAGGTTTATCTAATCAAATCAAAATAGCAAGGATTCAATATCATGTTTACCAATCAAGCCATGGAGATAAAAACATCTGAAGCTTTCAAGATCATTAAGAGTCAATTTAACTCTTAACAAAAGTGTAAGCATGTCACTCTCATGAACTCAACAAATGTTGAAATTTATGAAAAATGAAGAAAGGATTGAATCAAAACAACAGGACATCAACTTGATTAAAGTTAGGAACATAGGAAGACAACTAGGACTCAAGGATATGCAAGAAGGTGTCCTAGACAAGTCCTAGAGAAAGTCAATTGATTGTGCATAAACCTATGGACTTTCTAAGTGATTCAAACCTAGACACATCCAAAGGTTTAGTAAGAATATCAACAATTTGACCCTCAGTTGGAACATATTCCAATGACACCACTTTGTCTTCAACTAAGTCACGAATGAAGTGATGTCTAATGTCAATGTGTTTTGTTCTAGAGTGCAGAACAGGGTTTTGGAGATGTTGATTGCACTAGTATTGTCACAAAACACTATCATGGTTCCTTGATCAATCCATAGTCTCTCAACATTTGCTTGATCCAAAAGCTGGGAACAATAACTACCGGCAGCAATGTATTCGCTTCAGCTGTGGAAAGCGAAACAGAGTTTTGCTTCTTACTCATCCAAGCAACCAAACAATTTCCAATATAGAAACAACCACCTGAAGTGCTTTTCCTATCATCCACATTTCCAGCCCAATCGGCATCAGTGTAGCAAGCTACATCAGAATGAGTGTCAAATGGATACCAAAGACCCAGCTCTAAAGTACCAGCAATGTACCTAATGATACGCTTAAGAGTTATGAGATGAGATTCCTTAGGACATGCCTGATACCTAGCACACACTCCAACACTAAAAGCTATGTCCGGTCTACTAGCAGTGCGGTACAAGAGACTACCAATCATGCTCCTATACAATGTTTCCTCTACCCCTTTCCCGGATTCATCCTTACTTAGCTTTAGGTTGGTAGGCATTGGTGTCCTAAAATGTTTAGTTGACTCAAGCCCAAACTTTTTGACAAGTTCCCTTGCATACTTGGATTGGGATAGGAAAATCCCATCCTTGAGTTGTTTCACTTGGAAACCAAGAAAATAGGTCAATTCTCCTACCATGCTCATCTCAAACTCACTTTTCATCTCTTTGGCAAATCTAAAGCGCACTCACTGGAGGTAGAGCCAAACACAATGTCATCCACATAGATTTGTGCTACAAGAACACTTCATCATTTCTTCTAATGAACAATGTTCGATCAGCTCCCCTCTCATGAATCCTTTCTTAAGAAGATAGGATGTGAGTCTTTCATGCCAAGCTCTAGGAGCTTGCTTTAAACCATAGAGAGCTTTTCTAAGTCTATAGACATGATTTGGATACCTAGGGTCTTGAAACCCTTTAGGTTGCTCCACATACACTTCTTCATTAAGGATCCCATTTAGAAAGGCACTCTTAACATCCATTTGAAACAATTTAAATTCCATACACAAGCTACAGCTAAGAGTATTCGAATGGATTCAAGTCTTGCAACTGGAGCAAAGGTTTCATCAAAATCAATTCCCTCAATTTGCTTGAACCCTTGAGCAACTAACCTAGCTTTATTTCTCACAATCACACATTTTCATCCATCTTATTTTGAAAATCCATTTTGTTCTAATGACATTCACATCTTTTCGTCTAGGCACTAAGAACCAAACATCATTTCTAGAAAATTGATTTAGCTCTTCATGAAGAGCATCTACCCAAGCTTCATCATTCAAGGCTTCTTCAACATTTTTTGGTTCAATTTGGGAGTATAGCAAACATAACTTACCTCATTTAGCTTGGATTGTCTCCTTGTTACATCCTATCCTCATAGTTCCCAATCACATTGCTCAAAGGATGGTTCTTAGGTACCCTTGACTTATTTTTCTTTGATGGCTCAATTCTCCCCTATCTCTTTCTTTCCTTGCTCATCTTTCTTTTCTTCATCTTCAGATTTTTCTTCAATCACTTCAATATCTTTTGACACATCAATTCTATCATCATCACACTCTCTTGACCTTGATCCTATATCATCCACAATCACATTGATTGATTCCACCATACATTTTGAACTCAAAATGTATACTCTATATGCCCGACTTTTGGAGGAATATCTTAAGAATATCCCTTCTTCACTCTTGGATTCAAACTTTCCAAGATTTTCATGATCTTTCAAGACATAGCATCTACTTCCAAACACCCTAAAGTACTTCACACTGGGTTTTTTACCTCTCCACAGCTCATACAAGTCTTCCTAGTATGAGGACGCATGTGAGTTCTATTGGAAGTATAACAAGTGGTGTTGATGGCTTCAGCCCAAAAATGTGTAGGGAGTTCATGCTGATTTAGCATTGTTCGGGCCATTTCTTGAAGGAACGATTTTTTCTCTCACTACCCATTTTGTTGAGGTGTTCTAGGAGCGGAAAACTCATGTTTGATTCCTAGAGAATGACAAAATTCAAAAAATTTGAATTGTCAAATTCTCTCCCCCTATCACTCCTAATTCTTTCAATGAGATGCCCTTTTTCATTTTGAATTTTCAAACCAATGTCCTTGAAATTTATGAATGCCTCACTCTTATCTCTTAGGATGCAACCCATGCATACCTAGAATAGTCATCAACTATCACCAAAATGTATTTCTTGCCCCTAAACTCTCAGTTCTCATTGTTCCATGAGGTCCACATGTAAGAGTTCTAAAGTTTAGAGGTCAAAATTTCATCAACTCTCTTATGTGTACTCCTTGTTTGTTTTCCCTTTTGACAGGACCACAAATAGGATTAGAGGGTTTTCCAAGCTTAGGAATCCCTTTGATGACTTCATTATTTGCAACCTTCATCAAGTCACGGTAGTTTAAATGACCCAACCTACGGTGCCACAAATCAATTGATTCAATTTTTAACTACCACACACAGAGAAGAAGCAAAAGAGGTAGAAGAATTTTGACAAACAGCATAGCATTATCAGAAGTTCTCAACCAATCATCACACAATTTCCATTCAAATCAAACACTTTACAGAAATTTTTTGAAAATTGAACATTGAACTTCTTGTCACATATTTGACTAATGCTAATCAAGTTAGCTTTCAATCCTTCCACATACAAAACCTCTTCAAGTTAGGAATCCCGGGAGCACAAATTGTGCCTTTCCCTTTCACACTAGCAACATTGCCATCACCAAAAGTCACATTTTCTCCATCAAATTCAGTGAAAATAGTGAAGAATGATCTATTACCTGTCATATGACGTGAACAACCACTATCAAAATACCATGAGTGTAACTCACTAGCTCTAAGTGCAGTGTGAACAACAAGGCAATTAAGCTCACTCTTTTTCACCCATATTTGTTTTACATTTGTGACTTTGGTCATTCCATTTGAAGTGCTTCCTTGGAAGCCACTATAATGAGGGACATTTGAATCTCTCTTGAACACTCTCTTGCCTCCTTGTAACAACCTATTTCTCAAAGTGAATGATTCATTCATTAGGTTGGTCAACTTTCTTTGGAAACTCTCAAACATCCTAGCATAACATCTATCAATGGTGTGTCCCATTTTAGTGCAATGAGTGCAATGAAGTTTCAGTTTTGGAGGAATTTTCTTAGGGACCACTTCTTCACAAGACTTGACAAAAATTGTTTTACCACTGCTTGGAGTGGTAGCTTCATCAACAAAACCTAAGCCTCTTTTATCAAATGATTTCCTCCCTAAATTGATCAAATCACTAAGTCTTTTAGAGCTAGGATGTGACTCTTCTTTCCTAAGACTCAACTCATTCTTAAACACTTGATTTTCACTCTTCAATTCATCACACATTTTCTTCATGTCAAAGTGTTCGCCCTCAAGAAAGGCAATCTTATCTAGCAAAGATTTTTTCTCTCCCTTTAGAGTTTTAATCTCATTGATTAAACTCCTTTTAGAAGTCTTCCACTCAACTTGTTCCTGTTTGAGACTTAAGCACTCCTTGTACAAAGTCTCATATGCAGAGTCAAAACTCATCTCATCACCATTTGAGTCACTTGACTCACAAGACTCACTAAGTACCTCCTTTTTTGAGTGGTTCATCAATGACACTTGCCATAAAGGCTGTGAAATTAGTGCATTCCTCACTGGCATTGGATTCTTTTTCACTAGATTGACATGATTCTGAGTCACTCCAAGTGACTTGCATGGCTTTCTTTCCTTTTTTCTTTGAGGGACATTCTGTAGCATAGTGTCCCTTTCCTCCACACTTGAAGCATTCAACCTCAAGACCCTTTTTGACACTCTTGTCTTTCTTTTTGTCTTTTACATTTGATTTTCCCATTGAATTATTCCATTTTTTAGCATCTTCCTTGGACTTCTTCTTATATTTCCTGAACTTCATGTATTTTTTGAATTTTCTAGCAAATCTAGCAACCTCTCCATCCGACATTTTCTCATTACCCTCACCTTCGAAACCTAAGGACTCCTCTTTAATGGCATTCAAGGCAATGCCCTTTGATTTCCTAGGTGATCCAAGAGTCATTTTAAAGGTTTGGAGTGAACCCACAAGTTCATCCACTTTCAAGGAATCCACATCCCTGGACTCTTCAATGGCAGTGACTTTTGCTCTAAATCTCTCCGGAAGAGATCTTAGAATTTTTCTAACCACTTTGGAATTAGGGATGGGCTTACCTAGATTAAAACTAGAATTCACAATGTCCATCAGTTTTGCATAGAACTCTCCAAAGTTCTCATGATCCTCCATCCTAATTGTCTCAAACCTAGAGGTTAACATTTGAAGTTTGGACACTTTCACAGCATTAGTGCCTTCATGAGTCACTTGGAGGATATCCCAAGCCTCCTTAGCCGAAGTACATGTGGCTATCCTACGGAATTCATCCGTGCTAATGGCATTAAAGATAGAATACATGGCTCTAGCATTGTTCTCACTAGCTTCATTATCACCTCTATCCCATTCCAACTTAGGCTTGATAACATTAGTTGGTCTTCCTTCTCTATCCAACACCTTAGGTGGAGACCAACCAAATTCAATGGCATTCCAAACTTTTTCACTTTGCATTTTGAGAAAATATTGCATTCTCACTTTCCAATGAGAATAATTTTCGCCGGTTAAAAATGGTGGTCTCCCAATGGAAGCTCCCTCTTGATGAGGTTCCATGATTGAGATTCAAGGACCGAAAATGATTTTTTCTTTTAAAAACCCGCTCTGATACCAATTGAAAATGTGAATCTCAATAATGAACTACACTTAGAGGGGGGTGAATAGGTGTTGTAGAACAATTTAAATTCTCCCAACAAAGATGACCTAACCTTAGACTATCTTTATGTCAAGAATTTTTTTCTTCTAATAACTTTTCAACAAAGCAAAACATCCACAACGTCCACAAGCAATAATGTATGCATCAACACTCTCCCAACAATTTATAAATGCAAAACACATGCAAATGCTTCAACACTCCTCAAAAATAAACCAAAATATAGAGTGAGAGAAAAAGATAATGAACACCAGATTTTTAACGTGGAAAACCTCCGAAGAGATCAAAAACCACGGGCCTATCACCGATTGAAAACTCCACTATGAAGAATAAAAACTGAGTACAAGGTTTTACCTAGCTCAAGCCAACCAATCCTTCCCGAAATACTTGACTAGTTCCTTCATTTTCAGCTTCTCCTTTTAGAGCATACTTGGAGTCCGCACCAAGCTCAATCTCGGCCTTTTCTTGAATCCACACAAGAAGAAAATGGGTTTTTGCACAACCCAAATAGAATGAGAGATTTAGATTTGAATTAAGGAATGAATCAACCCATTTATTGCTCAAGAAAATCCATTGAAAACTAGTTTTGAAAACATTAAGAGAAGTGGATTTTCTTTGCAATCAAAAACACCAACTTAGGAAAGCAAAAATGAGAAAATGAAGAACACTTGGAGTGTGGCTGCTCTCCCCACGTTTTCAGCAGTCTCTCTCTACAGAAAATGAGAGAAGATTGGTTTTTAAAGTGTAAAAAGAAACCCTTAATCTAATGGTTGAGATTTGATAAAAAAAACATTAGTTGGATAGATCCACCCCTACACCTGGATAGATCCAGAAATAGAGGAATGAAAGCCTTGCACCAAAAACAATTTTTCCCAACTTTCTAACACATTTAAAGATTAAAAACCGGGTTGATTCACATCCAATCACCACACACTCAGCTACATACCTCGGCCTCTTAGCAAAATCTTAGTCTTCAAAGTCAAGTAGTCCGAATAGGAATAAGAAAGCCGAGTTAAGGGAGACTTAGGAATTTTGTCCGGAATTGCCAACCTAACTAAACACTCACAGACCACATAGGCAATATTAGGCCGGGTATGTGAAATATAAATTAGTTTTCCAACCAATCTCTGATATCTACCTTTATCAGTGGGGATCTGGTCAGGGTATTCTCCAAGCCTGTGTTTCTGTTGTATTGGAACATCTGCTGATTTATAGTCTAGCAATCCAACTTTTGATAATAGATCGAGGGTATACTTTTGTTGGGAAAGAAATATGCCTTGTTTAGATTGAACCACCTCAATTCCTAGAAAATATTTGAACCCACCTAAACTCTTCATTTCAAACTCTGCTGCCAACTGTTTTTGAAGTTTCGTAACTTGGTATAATTTCTTGTGATGATCATATCATCTACATACACTATTAGTGTTGTTACCTTGCCTTGTTGATGCTTTAGAAATGGAGTGTGATTAGAATTGCTCTGTAAAAACCCATACTTTCTCATTGCTAGGCTGAGGAGTCCAAACCAAGCTCGTGGAGATTGTTTCATGCCGAACAGGGTGCGCTGCAATTTACACACCGTCTTGCTAAACGTTTCAATGGACTCAGGGGGTATTCATATAAATTTCTTTCTCGAGGTCACCGTGGAGGAATGCATTCTTTACATCAAATTGGAGTAGCGACCAATCAAGGTTTGCTGCAAGGGATAAAAGGACTCTTACAATGTTCAACTTGGCTACAGGCGAAAAGGTCTCCATATAGTCAACTCCATAAGTTTACGTATATCCTTTCGCTACAAGTCTTGCTTTGTAGCGCTCAATCAACCCATCTGCCTTGTATTTGATAGAGAATACCCATTTGCACCCCACTGTCTTGTGGCCTTTTGGTTAAGGGATAAGAATCCACATCTTGTTTTTCAACAATGCTTCCATTTATTCCTTCATTGTTTGGTCCCACTTAGGATCCTATAGAGCCTTCTCTAAGCTTGTAGGAATGTGATGCACTGATAATTCATTAGAAAAGCTCTTTAAAGGTTTTGAGAGCTTCTCTGTTGAGACGTAATTGGGAATCGGGTACTTTGATTTATGTGTCTTAATATCCAGAGAGTAGCATTCTGGTGGTTTGCCACAATTGTGCCTAGGAGGTAATTGATAACCATCGTCAGTTAAATATTTTGTGACAAGAGGAAAACTTACCTTAGGAATCTCTTCAGGAATATTCTCAGAAGTTGGGTCATGAGGTACTGTAGAATGAGGGGGTGTCTTAGCGATTGGAGTTAGTGTCTCAGTAGTTGGCGTTGGTGGCTTTGTAGTCTGTTCCATACCTATGGTAGTTGGTGGCTCTGTAGTCAGTGGGATGTCCTTGAACCAATTCAACTCTTCATCGTGTGTCTTCCCCTGAAGAGAAGAATTGGATGGATGATAGAACATCTTGGACTCAAGGAAGGTGACATCCATAGTAACATAGAGCCACCTGTTTGTTGGATCATAGCACCAGTAACCTTTCTGATTGGTGGCATAGCCTAGAACGAGACAACGACGAGCATAAGGGTTGAGTTTGGTGCGTTGGTTGTGGTGAAGATGAACATAGACAACGCATCCAAAGGTTCGGGGAAGAAGTGTCATAGTCGGAAGTATTGATATACTCGCGGCTAAGTCCTGTAGAGGTGTTTTGAAACCCAGAATCTGAGATGGCATTCGATTGATGAGATGCACAACAGTTGTAACCGCATCAGGCCAGTGAGAACTAGGTATATGTGTACTTAATAGGAGGGCACGTGTGGTCTCGAGAATATGGCTATTCTTACGTTCTACTACACTATTTTGCTTTGGAGTATGAGGACATGAGGTCTGATGTATCAACCCATGCTGGTGGAAGTACTCCTGGAATTGTCGATTCATGTATTCATCGCCATTATCAAAGCGAAGGACTCTGAGTTTAGTAGAAAATTGGGTTTGAATCATTGTGTGAAAGAAGCAAAAGGCAGTAAAAACCTCATCTTTGTTTTTCAATAGGTAGAGTTGTGTCACTCAAGTGCAATCATCACTAAAAAAAAAAAAAATCAACGATAACTCGATAGAGTAGATTTTGAGGATAGTTCCCACACATTAGAATGAATTAAGCTAAAAGGAACATCTCTCTTATTCTTATGTAAAGGATAAATTGCCCGATGACTTTTTGCCAAAATACATGTTTCACATTGAAAATTTGAGATAGAGAATTCAGAAAGCAAACTAGGTAGTAAATGCTTCAAATATCCAAATGATGGATAGCTGAGTCGTCGATGCTAAAGCTGAATTTGTTCTATTCTGGAATCACCCAACCGTCCCACATGATGTGGCTGTCCCATATTGAAGTCGTCCATATTGTAAAGCCCCCCCTTCTTAGTACCATGCCCAATAATTTTTTTCGTGAGAATATCCTGGATAAGGCAAAAATCAGGGTACATTAGTGCTGTAAAATTTAAGTCCTTAGTAAGTTGATTGATAGAAAACAATTTATGAGATAGGGATGGCACAAATAATGTATTGGAGAGTGATAGCATCACAGTTCCAGCCCCTTGTACCGATGAAATAGTGCCATTAGCATTCCCAATGCTAGTTCGCTTAGGAACGGTATGCTGACAAAAGTCCTGTGCATCAAATGTCATATGATCCATGGCTCCGGAATCCAAGATCCATAAGTTGCACTCACTCCTAGTAGATCCATGAGATGCTATACTTGGCGTGTTGCTGATATAATCAGTAGGAATTGGAGACAATTTGGGTTCTACTGCTGCTATTATCGTTTTACCAATACCGGGCTTAATCATTTACGTGATTTCAGATGTTTTGTTTATTATCTTTGAACTCATGAATCACCTTTGTGGGTCAAATTATATCATGCAACGGGGTTTCTCCTCTTTACTGTGTCTTTTGGCTCAGTGAAGGGACTGTTGATTTGTTGGAAGAAGAGAGATTGATGTTGGAACTATCAAATTAGTAGCAAAGAAGAGCAATAATGGGAAAAAGAGTAGGGAGTTGTTGGTTTGCAGTGGAATCCAAGTCTTTTTGAAATTTCTGTTGATATGTTTGGGAAGAAACTAAAGGGGATCATTATGGAAAGAAGCAGAGGATTCACTTCGTGGATAAGGTTTGGAACTTCCAGCTTGTGTTGGCTGTTGAAGGGGGTGAAGGCTAACTGTAGGGAGGAGTTTGGGCAGAGATTCGTCAAAAGCTAGGAGGATGGAGGTAAGAGGTTCAAACTAGAATGTCGAGCAAATGAGGTTGGCAGATTTTTATTGTGTTCAGTGGTAGACTTGCCAAGAGACATTGTTTAGTGTTCCCAGAAGGAAAAGGTTACTTGGAAGGTTGGGCTTTGTTGGATGAAAAACTTCGCTCACTTGGAATATCGACATGTGATGAGCCCAGGGAAGTTTCTGAATCTTCTAAGACTGAGAGCAGATATGGGGATTCGAAGAGGAAGAAAGAAAAATCCTACATTGATGCGGTGAATATAAGAGGAGTTTCAAGCGTGAGAAGGCTAGGGGAAGCAACATGGCTACAATTTGGAGAAGAAGAAGTGTCAAGAAGAAAGGAGTTGCTGGACCGATGCCTTGTTGGGAGATGGGGAGAAACTTTGGTTTCAGTTCCACACCTGTGTGATCTGGAAAGTTGGGGAAAAAGTCACTGGAAACTCAAAGGAGGAGTAAAGTTTGCGAGAATGGGGGGCCCTTTTATTTTGATTGAGTTTGAGAATAAAACATAGGCAGACAAAGTGTTATTAAGAGGTTTCTGATGTTTTAAGGATTTGGTTTTGCACTTGGAAAGGTGGGACCCAAAAGTGGGTTGTTCTCAAAGTTGTGAACATCTTAAGGAAGTTTGGGTGAGAGTGATGGGATTACCATTGCATCTTAGGAGCCGGGAAGTTTTTAAGAAGATTAGAGACTGCTGTGGGGGCTTCGTTGCAGTGGATGAAAGCACTGTTGTTTTAAAGGAGCTCCAATGTACCAGATTACTAGTGAAGTCGGAGGGGACGGAATGGCCAAGTTCCCTGCAAGTGGTACTCGACACTACTTGTTTTGCTTTTCAACTGTGGTGGGAGGTGCTGCCAAGGGTGACCGAAGTGCTTCCGATGATTAGAAATGGGTTGGGGAAGGAGCAAGAGGCTAGGGAAGAAGAAGGAAGGACTTCACGCGCCGGTAGCATGGTGAAACAGATGCAGCCAAATGGACAGCTTGCAAAGGTGGTTGTGCCCTCTGAAGATAGTGAAAATCTCTATAGGACAGACATGGAGGCTCCTCTTTCTGACTTAATGTCGACAAGAGAGGCAGAGGTAGACAAGACCAAAATATGGTAGTAGTCTGTTTAGGGGATTAATTCAAAAACTGGGTCTGCAGCTAAAGCTAAGGGAATGTTGGTTTGGGATGTGGAGCTGGCAGTGGAGAGGAGACCCATTGTGGAGGGCCTGATTGGAAGCAAAGAAGTTTATGGGCCATCACTCTTAAGCTCAATATCTTTCAGGCTGGAGACAAATCTCCAGAGGAGGCCCATTGAGGAGGGCCATTTAGGTTCCATGGAGGACAGTGGGCTGTCCCAATCAGGCTCATTACCAAACACGCACTTAAAGAGTTGCGTGGAAGTGGGCCGACCCACTCTGGAATCTCATAAAGGCCTAGTTGTGGGACGACCCACTGTCGAAGACTCTTTTGAGCCTAGGGCTTGTGGGGGTTGCTGAGAGGAGACCTGTGGGTGTCCAGACGGGGCTAATTTTGGACTCCAGCAGGTGTCATCTCCTCCGACGCCAAAGACTAAAAATGCTCACCGACAAAGCTTTAATGGAGGAGGCGTCCAGGTACATAGGTTCTCTTTCTCGGCCTCTTTTCTCATTGGGGAAGCAGGTTTTCTCTTCTTCTTCTTCTCTTTCTAGGCGGGATGGGTTGTTTGACGCCACAGAGGGGGGTTTGATTCGTGCCCAATTGGTGTCTCAGCTGATTCGTGTCTAGCTGGTGCTCCTTGATTGAGGGAGTAATCAACAAAATTTATAACCTATTACACCATGAACTAGGGTAGCAAAGACAAAGCTACTATAGCATAGTGGCTCTAGGATCGTTCACTAGGATGAGTTTTCACTTTGCAAATGATATTAATTCAAAGCTGAATTGGTACCTTTTCATTTCAATGTTAGCTTTAAAAGAAAACATAAAGATGTTTGAATGAAAAAAAAGGTTTGGTTTTAAACTAACCAAAAATAGTAACTGATTTTACTTACAAAGAAAAGTGTTTCTTGGAGTTTCAGATCACTAGGCTCAGATTCCTCATACAAAAAGGGAGTTCCGGTCACTTGTTTCTTTTCCTCGCATTAGAGAATTAACATATAGTTCCTTCTCCAACCGGTGTTGTACAGATGCTTCCCATTAATGGGTTCAAACACTAAATCCCTCTCACTGATGCATCTTGCAATGGTTCGTGCCTCTCACTTAGCATTTACCATTCAAGGTGATCTTTAACCTTGGATTACCCGTCAAAAGCTCGCAAGAGATAACTAATGGATGTCTCCTTGGAGTCCAAAAGCTTACCAAGTGTTGGCAATTTTAGAAAATCCTACCTTCAAGTCACCTCTCAGAGGCTCGCAAGGGGTAAACTAGTGAATCTCCATGGACGGAGATCACTTGCCTTACCAAGTGTTAGCCCAGGTGATTTAAAGGCGTTTTAAGTTAACTAAAAACAATAAAAACCATTAACGGGTCACACTTTCTCTTCATTAAAAACTAAAACAACAAAACTTCCAATTTTTCATTCAAAAACTTACCCGGCTTTCTTCACTCCAAGAGACGAAGAGCCTAGCCTCTCATCCTCTGAGGAAAAATCCTCAGAGTTTGATTGGCTAGAAAGAAAAATAATGAGAAAACAAAAATATATAAATGAAAAGCAGAGCAAGTGCTCTGTAAAATATATTCCTTACTATTACAAAAGGTTTTCCCTGAGAACAGGCTCCCCAAGAGATATATATAAAGAAAATTACAAAACAAAATATCTGAGGTTATTCACCCTTTTTCCAAACTTAATAACTAAGGAATCCTATAATTGGTGGGTTACAAGGAGAAAATGGGGATTTAGACATAAAAAATCTGAAGCAAAATATCCAAAAGTGTCGGTCGCAAATATCGGGAAACTTCAGGAGAAATTCCACAGCACTATGCAAAATGGCTGCGAAATCATTTCGCAGCAAAAGGATGATTTCGCTGCCGTGCAAAATTCTTCCTTCAGCTTGGAGTGATTGGCTTCCAATGGATGTAACTCCTTCATTTCAACTCCGAATCGTGCACCGTTTAAAGCATTGGATTGTTGACTTCTTGAGCTTCGAAATGACATAAGCATGCATAAATTGGACTTCAGGAAGTGCTCCAAAAGTGGCTGACATGACTGTCATAAAAAATGCTTCATGACAGATTTCTCTTTACTTCCCTTCCTTGCATTCCGGATTTGCTTATGGCAAAGGACTTCAAAGCTTTGGTTCTTCATGTTTCTGAGCTTTCCATTGCTTTGCCATGGATTCCAAATAACTCTCCTCAATCTCATATTGCTTTGGTGATAAAAAAACTATCAAAACACCAAAACTTAACACAAATTGATTAGAAGTGCTTGCAAAGGTCCTTAATATGTTAATTGGGTTAAAAAGCAATAACTACTACTCAAAAGTGTTTAAAAGAGTTAATTACAAGCTATCAAATAGCACTTTTTGAGTAGTAATCAGGGTTGCAGTCGGGGTTGTGGTTCAAAAATAGCTGGAGGAATAGAGTTGGGTCCTCTTAGAATGATATTGGCGGATGGTAGGGAGGTGGAGGTCTTCGGGTTGTCGGGGTTGGCAAACGAGAGGACCGAGGAGGGGACGAAGGTTGTTTTGGATAGGGCTCCTCAAGAGATTATGGAGGAAGGGGACGAAGGGGGTGGGCTGAGTTGGCAGTCGAGTTGTTTGGCTAAGTTTAGCTGATGCCTCGGAATGCCGACGGAGGGCTTTGAATGGGAGATCCTGTTTCTGCTCAGAAGAATGAAAGAAAGGAAAGTCCAGAAGGGGAAGCTGGAAGGTATGTAAATGAGAAAATTGGAATCTTCAAAGTTCGAAAGGGAGTTGAGAAAACTGGAATGGACTATGAATTATCTTGAAAGAGGATTGGGGGGGGGGGGGGGGGGGGGGGGGGGAGACTGCTCTTAAGTTTAAATGAAGATACATTTTCTTTCTTGGTATGTTAGAGGGGCTAATAATTGTGATAAGAGGAAAGTGATCAAGCCTTGACTAAGAAGAATAGGGTGGACCTGGTTTGCTTGCAGGAAACAAAAATCCAGGAGATGTCAAGGGGTCTTATTTGGAGCTTAGGAGTGGGAAGATTTTTAGATTGGGGAACTATGGATTAAAGGGGCTCAACGGGTGGTATAGTGGTGTTCTGGGATAATAGGGTGCTGGATTTGATAGAGTTAGAAAATGGAGAACATTCAATTTCTTGCCATTTTAAAAACTGTGAGGATGGCTTTATGTGGACTTTTACAGGAGTTTATGGTCTGACCATGAGGAGAGACAAGGAATGTTTGTGGAATGAGTTGAGGGCCATCTACGGTCTTTGGAATGGGTCGTGGTGTGTTGTTGGTGATTTTAATGTCATCTTAAGCCCTGAAGAGCACAGTAGAGGAGGGAGCTTGAATTCAGACATGAGAAGATTCTCAAATGTAATAGACGATTTACAACTAAAGGATTTACCCCTGATAGGGGGTCCTTTTACTTGGAGTGGAGGGGTGAATAACTAGTCTTTCTCAAAGATAGATCGATTTTTGGTCAATGAGGAGTGGCATTACCGTTTTAGTGGTTCAAGGCAATGTGTCCTTCCGAGACCAGTGTTTGACCACTTCCCAATTATGTTAGAAGGAGGGGGGTTGAGAAGAGGACCATCTTCCTTCAAATTTGAGAATATGTGGCTCAAAGTGGAGGGGTTTAAGAAGCTGTTGAAGGCTTGGTGGGAGAGGGACAGTTATAATGGTTCTGCAAGCTTTATTCTGGTCGAAAAACTAAAGGTTGTAAAGTCTAAACTGAAGGAGTGGAAAAGAGATGTCTTTGGAAGGGTGGAATATAGGAAGAATTTAGCTTTGGATCAGCTGCAGTTTTAGGATGCAAAGGAGAAGACTAACAGATTGTCCTTGGAAGAGATGGATGCTAGAAGAGAAGCGAAGAAAGAATACAAAAAATGGGTTTTATTAGAAGTGATGACTTGGAGACAAAAATCTAGGAAAGTGTGGCTGAAAGAGGGTGACAGAAATACGAGATTTTTCCACAAGATGGCAAACGCTCACAGAAGAAGAAACAATGTGGACCAAATTAGGATTAATGCTGTTTGGCATTCGGAGGAGAATGAGATTAGCGAAGGAATAGTGAATGCCTTTAGATCTTTGCTATCCAATCCGGAGGACTGGCGCCCTTCTTTATTCGGGCTACAGTGTGAAACATTGCAAAATTTGGATGTTGATGCTTTAGAGGCGCAGTTCACGGAGGAGGAGGTGCATGACGCGCTGTTAGGTTGTAGTGGGGATAAAGCCTTGGGGCCTAATGGCTTCACAATGGCTTTTTGGCAGTTTGCGTGGGACTTTGTGAAGGACAATGTGATGAGTTTCTTTAGGTAGTTCCATGATCACAACAAATTTGTTAAAAGCCTAAACGCAACTTTTCTAGTTTTAATCCCAAAAAAAGTGGGGGCTAAAGATTTGAGGGATTTTAGGCCCATAAGCTTAGTGGGAAGCCTGTACAAGTGGTTGGCTAAGGTTTTAGCCAATAGACTTAAAAAAGTGGTTGGAAAGGTGGTTTCTAAGGCTTAAGGGGCCTTTGTGGAGGGTAGGCAAATTCTAGATGCAGTGCTAATAGCTAATGAAGCCATTGACTCGATTATGAAGAATAATGAGAATGGTTTTATCTGTAAACTTGACATAGAGAAGGCATATGACAATGTGGACAGGTCTTTCCTTCTCACAGTTATGTAGAAAATGGGCTTTGGGGAGAAATGGATAGGGTGGATTAAGTGATGCATATCCACTGCAAGTTTCTCTGTGTTGATTAATGGAACGTCTAAGGGTTTCTTCCAAAGCTCAAAGGGATTGAGGCAAGGTGACCCTCTATCGCCTTATATTTTTGTGATAGCCATGAAGGTTTTTAGCTCATTTCTTAAAAGGGTTGTGGATGGAGGTTTTATGTCGGGTTGTAAAGTGAAGGGTAGGAACGAAGAAAGGGTTCAGATTTTCCACTTGCTGTTTGTTGATGACACCTTGGTGTTTTGCCAAGCTTCTCAAGACCAGCTGACTTACCTAAGCTGGTTGCTTATGTGGTTTGAGGCCGTATCAGGATTGAGAATTAACTTGGAGAAGAGTGAACTCATTCCAGTAGGGAAGATAGAGAATATTGATGATCTTGCCTTGGACTTTGGTTGTAGAGTGGGTAGTCTCCCGTCCACTTATCTAGGCCTCCCCTTGGGTGCTTCGTTTAAGACAGTATCAGTGTGGGATGGAGTGGAAGAACGGTTTAGTAAAAGATTGGCCAGGTGGAAGGGACAATACTTATCAAAAGGAGGGAGAGCAACTCTAATCCGAAGCACTTAGTCGAATCTCCCTATTTACTTTATGTCCTTGCTGAAGTTACCAAGTTTAGTTAGACGAAGACTAGAGCAAATCCAAAGGGACTTCCTTTGGGGTGGTGGCAACTTGGAGCAAAAACCACACTTAGTAAGATGGAAGGTGGTGTGCTTAAATAAAAAGAAAGGGGGATTGGGGGTTAAATGTCTTTTCATTCTTAATAAGGCTCTCCTTTCCAAATGGAATTGGCGATTCGCAAATAAGAGAGATGCTTTGTGGAATCAAGTGATTAGAAGAAAGTATGGGGAAGATAGAGGGGGTTGGAGCTCTCAGGAAGTGAAAGAGGCACATGGTGTGGGGCTTTGGAAAGGAATTTGGGAGTTGGTGGGCGCTTGAATCTCTTTTAGAGTTGGCAATGGGAGGAGGGTGAGCTTTTGGAGGGATAGATGGTGTGGGGACTCCATCTTGTGTGAGTCTTTTCCTTCTTTCTTTGCCTTGTCTACTAAAAAGGAAACTTGGGTGGCCGATGTTTGGGATCCCTTGGCAGAGGGGGGTTGGGGGGGTTGGAGCCCCTGCTTTTCAAGAGCTCTAAATGATTGGGAGGTGGAGGAGGCGGAAAGATTTTTGGAGCATCTTCATGGGAAGAGAGTGCTTGGAGATGTAGAGGATATGGTGGTTTGGACAGAAACAAAGAGCGAAAAATTTTCGGCAAAGTCTCTCTGCCTTGCTCTAGAAGCGGACTGCCCTGTTTTATTTCCTTCTAGTTGTATTTGGAATGGGTGGGTACAACCCAAAATCAGTTTCTTTGCGTGGGAGGCAACATGGGGTAAAGCCTTAACCCTAGACCTTGTTCAGAAAAGAGGATGGTCCTTGGCAAATAGATGCTTTATGTGTCTTGAGAATGAAGAGACCATAGATCATTTGCTTCTTCACTGTTCAAAAACAACGACCTTATGGGAGTTACTCTTTACCTTGGTTGGGGCATCTTGGGTGTTGCTCTCCTCAGTTAGAGAGGCTCTTCTTAGTTGGCATGGTTCATTTGTGGGCAAAAAGTGCAAGAAGGTGTGGAAAGCTGCTCCTCTTCATATATTTTGGACGGTGTGGAAGACGAGAAATAGCTTGGCATTTAAGGATGACGAGCTGTCAATCCAAAGATTGGAATATTCCTTTCTTTTCTCTCTTTGGTTTGAGGCTAAATTGTTTATAGTTGAACGCCCTATAGCTAGAGTTAATTTTATTGATTGTTTGGGATCCTCTTAAGGTTGTTTTGGGCTAGATGACTTTTTGGGCCTCTTTATTTTTCTTTAGCCTTTTTGGTGGTGGGTGTTTAGGTTTGTATAACTTGCATAGTTTTGTATTCCTTGAGTCATTTTTTTGGCGTCTCTTTTTAATGAATTATCTTTACCTATCAAAAAAAAAAAATTACGTTTTTTTTTTAGCTTGGAGCTCATTCCACCAGTCTGGGTATCCATGGAGCTTAAAGCAAGAGTCCTGTGTGTGTTTGGAATTTCTACAATGGGAGCACTTTAAGCCTTCTATCCATTGCTTTGAATTTGGGCTAGTGGGATTAGATTTATTGAGTATGAGAACTCCTTTGCTAGATGGGTTGGGGCCTGTTTTCAGCCCCTTGGAAGTCACCCCAGCTCCCATCCTTTCATCGAAACCATTCTCCATCACTGTCTGTCTCACCATTTCCCATCAGACAGACGTGTAAGCTTGCTTAATTGTCGGAAATGGTTGCATCTGTAGCATGGTGCTCCTGCCTTGGTCAAGTCGATCATCAAGGCCGTGAGGAACACATAGACCCTCTCCTCCTAGAGAATTGCGGTGTACCGTTGCACATCCTTAGGGCATTCCATGGGGTTTGGTCGTAAAAAATCTATTTCCCTCCACAAGCCTTGCAGCTCGTTATAAAATTTCTCCAAAGATCCACCATTTCGTCGTAACATACTCACCCGTCGCTAGAACTCATACACTTGAGCAGTGTTAATCTCGTCGAAGAAAAAAACAATGATGGCGTCCCAAACTTCTTTCACAGTGGGATACCGGATGAACGTGCTAACAAGGGATGAATCCATGGTGTTGATGAGCCAGCTTTTGATGACGCTGTTTTTCGGTTCTCCATCATCGGAATAATGGATCAGTTGGAGTAGGTTGGGATAAATCACCATTAATGTAACCTAATCTGTCTCTCCTAGAGATAAACATCTCCACAACTTGGGCCCATAGTGCATAATTTGATCCATTGAGTTTTATGCTGATCAGGGAAGTATCTGTTGCTGCAGTTGGGGTTGGGGCCTTGTTCAGCACGTTGGCCATTTTCATGGTGAGTTATGCTAAAATAGAGGTTGTCGTTGGTGGAGACCCTCCTGTCTGGGAGTCTGATTCAGGGATTTTTCTAGGTCGTTGTTAGGTTGTTGGTGTTGGGTAGAATCAAGGAATTGATACCAAAGAGCAGAAACAAACCTGCTCTGATACCATGTTGACAAGAAAGGGAATAATTCGTATAATGAGATCTGTATATTCAATTGCTCTATTAAAATGGTTACAAAGGAGCTCATTATATATAGCCCATATATGATCTAGAAATGTCTAAAGAAAGTTGACCCTGTAGAGTAGATGGATTGTAGTAATCTGATCCATTCGCTTATGCCTGTAATGTAGGGATTATAAAACTCATGTTGACATATTGATCCCTAGAAAAGATAGGAAACAATCCATATAAATCATGGATAATAGAAAACAATCCTTATAAATAAGGGATAATAGAAAACAATTCCTATAAATTAGGGATAAGGCTAACTAATTAAATCAAATATTTACAACTTTCCTAACTAATTAACAATTCCTATAAATTAGGGATAAAGCTAACTAATTTCAATCATCACAATTCCAGCCTGGCCTAGTCAACTTTGACACTCCTCCTCAAGCTGGGGGGTGGATATCATCCATTCCCAACTTGCCAACGATGGTTTAAATGAATGAGCCGCTTAATCCTTTGGTTAGCACATTAGTAACTTTATTGCTAGTAGATACAAACAACATGCAGATTAGTCCACTATGTAACTTCTATTTTATGAAATGTCTGTCAGCTTTGATTTGTTTGGTTAGATCATGTTGCATAGGATTATGTGCAATGTTGATTGCTGACTTGTTATCACAATAAAGTTTTATAGGTCCTTCCCATACAATCTTTCAATCTTCTTAGATGATTTTTAGCCATAGAAGTTCACAAACTCCTAATGCCATTGCCCTGAATTTAACCTCTGCATTTGACCTTGAAACTACATTCTATTTTTTGCTTCTCCAAGTTACAAGGTTTCCACTAAAAAAAGTATAATGGCCTGATGTTGATTGTTTATCATCAATAGATCTTGCATAGTTTGCATCTATGTAGGCTTTTAAAGTCAACTTTTATCCTTTCTTGAATAATATTCCTTTTCCCAAAGTTCCCTTAAGCTACTGGAAAATCCGATGTGTTGCTCGAAGATGGACCTTCTTGGGATTATGCATAAACTGACTTGCCACTTCTATTGTATATGCTATGTCTGATTTTGTATGTGAGAGATAAATCAATCTACCAACTAGTCTTTGATAGGACTCCTTATCTAACACTGTGTCTTCAACAACTTCACAAAGTTTGTGATTTTGCTCAATAGGAGTTTTTATTGGTTTACACCCAAGTTTTCTTGTCTCACTTTGCAAATCTAGGACATGCTTTTGTTGAGATATAAAAATCTCATGCTAAGAGTGAGCAACTTCAATGGTTAGAAAGTATTTCAACTTGCTAAGTTCCTTTATTTTGAAATTCTTATACTAGACATTTTCTCAAAGCTTCTCTGCCTTCCAAGTCATATGTTACAAGTATATCATCTACATAAACCAACAAGGTAGTAACTCCCCTTGAAGTTGAATGTTTAACAAACAATGTGTGATCACCTTGACTTTGCTTTTATCCCATAGTTTTCATAACTTTGGAAAATCTACCAAACTAAGCTCTAGGGGATTGTTCCAAACCATAAAGTGTCTTTTTCAATTTACTCACCTTGTTAATTTTTGACATAAAACCTGGAGGAACTTCCATGTAGATTTCTTCATCAAGATTGTCATGTAAGAAGGCATTCTTAACATCATATTGTTGCATACTCCACCCACGGTTGATAGCTAGAGACAACAAAATCCTCATAGCATTCATCTTGACAACTAGTGCAAAGGTTTCAAAATAATCTATTCCATAGGTTTGAGTATACCCTTTAGCCACCAACCTAGCCTTAAACTATTGAAGTGACCCATCTGCCTTATACTTCACAACAAAGACCCATCTACATCCCACTAGTTTTTTTTTTCCTTAGGTTGCTTAACCAATTCCCATGTTTTAATTTTTTCAAGAGCCCCATCTCAACTCTCATGGTTTCTTTCCATTCTTTATCATCCAATGCCTTAGAAACTGTTTTTGGGATGGTTATAGTGTTTAGATGAGTAAGAAAGCTTTTATGACTGTCAAATAACTTCTCATAAGAGACAAAGTGAGATAATGGGTATAAAGGATGTTGGGTACACTTTCTCACACCCTTCTTAATATTAATAGGAGGATCATAATCATCTCCAGGCTTGGGATCAGAGACATCACTTTCATAAGCTTTCGAGTCAGAAATTACCTCAATACTATCAGCTCTATCATTAACACCAAGGTTTGGTTCTGACTCTAGGACTTGCATAGGTTGAATACTGGATTATCTTCTCCTTGAACAGACCTATAGTGGGCGATTAACACTTTGAATATGTTTATCCTTTCCCATAGAACTTAGAGTGATTGGAGTTATTTGATTATAAGATGGTGGCTCATTTGGTAATAGTGGTGGTGGAGGCAAAGAAGATGATGAAGATGGGGAGAGTGAAAGATCAAGTAAAAGCAAATCTTTGTCATTATCTTCCCTGAAGGATGTCTTCCCTAGAAGATAAGGTTTGGCAAAATGACTTTGATGTTCAACAAATGTAACATCAACAAATACATGAAATTTTTTTGTAGGAGGATGATAACTTTTATATCCTTTTTGTGTAGATGAATACCCAACAAAGATGCACTTAAGAGCTCTTGAATCAAATTTACCCTTATGATGTGAATGATTATGAATGAATGAGACACAACCAAATATTCTAGGAGTGAGGTGGTTTATGGTTTTGAAATCAGGAAAGAATTTTGAAAAAAGGTTCTTAGGAGTTTTGTCATCAAGGACTTTAGAAGGTAATTTGTTTATAAGATGAGCAGCAGTTAAAACAACTTCTCCCCAATAATTTTTTGGAACATTTTTTTGAAAGAGAGGAGCAAGTAATTGCTAGAAGATGATCATTCTTCCTTTCTGCCATCCCATTTTGTTATGATGTGTTAACACATGAAACTCATGAATTATTCATTTTGCTTGAAAAAATTGTGACAAGGTTTGATTAAAATAGTCCCTAGCATTATCTGATTGAACCCTCTAAAGTTTTACTCCTAATTGATTTTTAATCATGTGAAAAAATGTTTGGAAGGTCGAGCTAACATCAGATTTTTGTTTTAACAAAAAAATCCATGACGCATGAGTACAATCATCAATAAACAAAACAAACTAACGAGCTCTAGAAACATTTGGAATCGTAGAAGGTCCCCAAACATCTTAATGGATAAGAGCGAAATGAGATGACATTCTTTTATTACTTATTAGAAAAGAAGTGCATTTGTGTTTTTCAAGTTCACAAACATCACAATGAAATATCCCCATATCACTCCCTTTAAACAAATCTGGGAATATAATTTTAAGAACATTGAACGATGGATGACCAAAATGAAGATGATACAACCAAATTTTGTTTTTATGTGAAAGAGATGACTCATAAAGGAATGAAAAAGGCAAATTATTCTTAGTGCTATTTTTCTCATCAGATTCAAGGTAGTAAAGTCCATTCCTCTCTCTAGCAAGTCCAATCATCTTCCTTGTGCCCTGGTCCTGAAATTCACAATGTAGAAGACAATGTTACAGTACAATTCAAATCCTTTGTTAGCTTATGAACGAGACAAGGTTTATAGACAACTTAGGCACATGCAAAACATTCTTTAAAACAAATTTCAAATTGATAACCACATCTCCCTGACCAACAACTATAATCACAGTACCATCTATTGTAGATATCTTTTTATTAATGGGGTAAGGACTGTAAGAGACAAAATGATGGGAAGACATAGTTATATGATTTGTGGCCCCGAAATCAATTATCCAAGATCCTGATGTGGGCATATTCAAGACACTAAGTGGGAAGGATTGAGATCTATTACTTGAAAAAGCCAAGGAACAAGTACCGAAACTTGCAGGTTTTCTAAAGTTCCCAAAAATGTTCAACTTTTCAATCTCTTCTCTATTAAACTAAGCTTGGTCTAGAAAAGAGTTTGTTTCTTCTCCTGGTTGCATTCTGGTTACATGTGATTGCCTTTGTCCCTTTGTCGGTCCATTCTTTGTTGTTTCTTCTGATTGTTTGGGGATTTGAAAGTTTGAGGGCTTACCATGAAGTTTCCAACATTTTTCCCTAGTGTGTGGTTTTTTGTAATAAGTACACACCATTGGGTCTTTGTTTCCAGCCTTTGACACCTTTGACTAGCCACTTTCATTTATCACTCCTTTGGAATGGGTGCTCAGCTGGTGATTTGCTCCACCACTCCTTGCATTAGCATTTCTTACCACCATAGCAGAATTGTCCATTGGTTGAGGTTCTAACATGACCCCCTCCTAATTTCCTTTCCTCGGATTATGCCAATAGTTTCATTCAATGATGGAAGGTCTTCTTTTCCAAGAACTTGGACTCTAACGAGGTCAAGTTCAGGATTTAGTCCAACAAGAAAAGTATAAATTCTGTCTGTCTCCATAAATCTCTTATGAATAGCAGCATCTTCATCACATTTCATCTCTATACATTTATAATGATCGAATTCTTGCCACAAGTTTTGTGCAAGATATTGAAGTATTTAGTAATAGAGCAATTACCCTGTTTAGTAGTCAAGATTCTGGTCTTGATATCGTAGATTTGGGCTGCATCACAAACCTTTGAATATGTTTGTCTATGGATGTCCCAAATATTCTTTGTTGTCTCCAAGAACATGCAAGTATCAATTACTTCAGGGATCATCGAATTCCATACCATGGCATTACCATAGAGTCAGCTTCATCCCAAGTGTCAAACTTTGGATCCCCCGGTTTCGGACCCTTGCCAAGGAGATGACTCAATTTGCCCTTTCCTTTAAAAATGGTTCGGACAAATTGAGACCACTTCAAGTAGTTTTTCCCATTCAACTGATAACTTGGTTGGATATTCTGCAAATGTCCGACTAAAACTATGCTTGATGTCCCTGTCACTTGAATCTCGGACGTATTGGACATCTCAATTGCATCAGACATGATGATGCTATAAGGGAAAAGAGATGAAAGAAAGAAAGAAAGAAAGAAAGAAAGAAAAAATCCTGGGTAATGAAGGTTAAAGAAAATAATGCAAATAGGAGAGTTTTTGGGCTGAAATAAATAGATAATAGATGACTTCAAGGTACTTTGTTTTGGATAAGAAAACAGAGGAAGATAGGGTACTTCAGCAGTTTCAATGAATGAGATGACAAACACTTAAGAGAAAAAAAATATTCAGCAATGAAGACTGAGAAGAAAATATCCTAAGGAGCCAACTTGGCTTTGATACCATGTGAAAATATGGGAATATTTTTTATTAATTTACCAATGTACAAGGGAAAATATATAGGCTAAACAATAGTCAACTAAATCCTTACAAAATTGGGATATTGATCCCTATAAAGATAGAAAACAATCCCTATAAATAAGGGATAATAGAAAACAATTCCTATAAACTAGGGATAAGGCTAACCAATTAAATCAAATATTTGCAGCTTTCTTAACTAATCAACAATTCCTATAAATTAGGGATAATGCTAACTAATTTCAATCATCACAATTCCAGCCGGGCTAGTCAACTTCGGCAATAATTCATTCTTTGAATCACTAGTATTGTGCAATGCAATACACACTCATTGTCATGTTTGGTATCAATAACACAATTAAACTTGAGCAATTATCATTATCATCAAAATTCAAAGGATTAGAGGAACTTATTTAATTAAAATCACTTTATTTTAGTTAACTAGATATGTTTTATTTATTTATTTATTTACAATATTATCTTGTTCATTTTCTTTTGATAATGATTTTTTCACATATTTGAGGTCTTCCCCAAGTCAAGACTGCATTTGGAACTTCAGAAATTTCTTAAATTTTCTTGCAAAACTTACTGGTTCAAAATTGGACAATTCGTTTTTACGATTGTTTGCTCCTTTTGGTGGAATATATGTTATCCCCAAGTGTAAGAAGTGAATTGTAGTATATAAACCCAAGATTTGGTTGTGGTACCTCGGGAAGACATGATTAAGGGTGTAAAGAAGATCAAGAGGTTCAAAATTGAATTGTCTTCCATGTTGTGCAAAACCACGATAAAGAATAATAATTGGGATAAAAGAATAAGAAAACGAAAACCAAACACAACGATTTACGTGGTTCGGCCTTAAGTCTACATCCACGAGCCAAGATGAAGAACTTTCACTATTGTTGAAGGAGATTACAACTCTTCAAGCTCTCAAATCCCAAACCCCCAATTTATAACCAAAAAAGAGACACTCACTATTTTGGTCAAAGTCTCTTCCTATATTTTTTCCTAATTACAAAGGAAGCTTCTATATAGGAAAGTAAGTGTATAATTGTCGAAGATACCTTTTCCTAAAAAGAAGATCTCATAATAGGATATTTCTTATAATGATGGGAAACTTCCTTTCAAGAATATCTTCTATTAGGAAATTGTCAATAACTTTCCAATTGACTCAAAATACAATTTGAGACACTTTCCAACATTCCAAAATAGATAGGAGTTTTTGTTTCATCATCCCTATGATTGATGAGCTATCCAATGGGAAACAATTATTCCATGGGTTGATGATTGTAATTAACCTATAACTATTAGCAAAGATCAAGAAATGCAATGTCCTTGGCTACCACATAACTTCTCTTAATAGCTTGACAAATCATGCACATTGTTTTCATATAATAGCCTATATACTATAAATGATTAGAAGTGAGCTTGGTAGTGTTTTTATTAGAAATTTTTTTGTGAAGTATTTTCTTTAAAAGTGGTTTTAGAAGCACTATAAGTAATTTATCAACTTTTTAAAAGTGTTTTCTAAATTTTACCAAACACCTGATTTTTCCTAAGTGCTTTCTAAAAACATCACCAAATGGACTCTAATTATACTTGTGTATATATAGATATAGCCAATATTTTGTCTTCAAAATTCTTACGATATCAAACCCTTTTTCCAAGCTCGAAAGAGTCTTCTTCCTTTCCAATCCAAAGAGATGTACCAAAACTAAATATTCAATCTTTCCATTAGTGTTCTATTTTAATCTCACTCAGGTAAGTATGTCAAATTTTCTCTTGTGGAGTTCCTAAATACACCCCTTAGGTTGTAGCCTAGGGATCACTCATCATCTCATACATATTTACTAACCAACAATAATATATATATATATATATAAAGCAGAAAGTAACAAAAATAAAGATGCCAATGCACAAGATGAACTTTAGGGTCAACAATGATGGCTTTCTTTCCTCATTGCTTCTCATAAACATAAGTGAAGAAGTGTTGAATGTCATCCTTGTTGCAAAAACTGCAAGACAGGTTTAGAGTTTTTTAGAAAAACAATTGTTATTGGCTATTCCAAGGATAAGTATGTTCATTAATTTCTTTTGAATATGCCGCTTCTAGTTTTATTTTTATAGAACAAAACCAAAGGATGATAGCAATGAGGCAATAGAAATGACAACTCAATGCAGTGGATCGATATTTTCAATAGATGTCGAGTGTAATAAGAAGAGGTGGGGCTTTGTCACACCAATGTTTGAAAATATGATTTTATTTAGTATCCAAAACAATTCCATGATTACTAAAGAGGTAAGTAGATGAATGTTGAAAAGTGTATTTTATTGTTGTACACTAAAACCTTTTAAATATACATATGATTTTTCAAAATATACATAAACTATACAAGTTATATGTATATTTTCTAAACTTAAAGTATTGACCATTTAGTGCTCTTGATTTGTGGGTAAGATTGGTTTTCTCCTAATATGCCCCTGTAAGATGGTGCTTCCATTAGAAACACAAATCTTGGACTGAGAGAATGTAAAACGAGACTTGGGTAGCAGCTTGGTGAGTATATAAGCAAGTTGATTTTGGGTTAACACATAAGCAACTTGAGAGAGCCCCCGTAGTTACTTTTTCCTGCAAAAATGGTAATAAAGAGTAATATACTTTATTTTTAATGGAATACAAGATTTGCACACAAATCCATAACACCAATGTTGTAGCAAAGTAGACATGGTGGCTTAGGAAAAGAAGTGTAACTCAAGAAAAAGATTAATGGCTTAAGTTATTTCAACCACCTCTGAGGTAATACAACGATACTCAACTTTAGTATAAGAGTGGGTTCGTTGCTTTTTAAAGCACTAAGAGATTGGATTGACTTCAAGGAAGAGGACATATGTTAATATGGAAGTGCAATCATCACAATTGCTTACCTAATTAGGGTCCAAGTAGGCAGTTAAGTGTAATGATTGTGAATGATGGAGAATGAGATCATAGTCCAGGGTGTGTTTAAGGTACCATAGAAGATGTTTGGCAACTGTGTGCATCATTTTTTGAATGAAATACAGGATTTGTAACACCAATGTTATTGCAAAGTAGACGTGGCGGCTTAGGAAGAGAAACGTAACTCAAGAAGAAGATTAATGACCCGAGTTATTTCAACCACCACTGATGCAACAAAACCATACTCAACTTCACTAGAAGATGGGGCAATAGTCCATTGCGTTTTAGAGCACTAAGGGATTAGATTGCCTCTAAGGAAGAAAACATATGCTGAGATGGAAGTGCAATCATCATGATTGCTTGCCCAATTAGTGTCTAAGTAGGCAATTAAGTGTAGTGATTGTGAATACGGAGAAAGAGATCATAGTCCAAGGTGTGTTTAAGGTACCATAGAAGACGTTTGGCTACAATCTTGTGAGTTTGACTTGGAGCATGCATGTGCTAAGTCAATTTGTTTATAGAATAAGCCACATTAGGTCTAGATATGGATAGATATTGTAGGCTTCCAATTAGACTGCAGTACTGCGAGTTATCAACTTGTGAAGACCCATCATTCTGAATAAGCCAAGTAGTGGAACTGAGTGGTGTGACATAGGATTTGATACCTTCCATATGAAATCTTGGAAGGAGGTCTTGACCATATTTTTGTTGAGAGAGGAATTGTCCATTTGCTTAGGGAATAACCTCCACACCTAGGCAAAATTGAAGATGCCCAAGGTCTTTGATTGAGAATCGATCATAGAGAGTGGTAATAACATGATAGATAAATAATAGAGAATTTTTTCTAATTAACAAGTCATCCACATAGACTAAAAAATAAACAAGAATAGAGTTGTGAGAATGAATAAATAGAGAAGAATCAAAGTGAGAGTTCAAAAAGTTTAAAGATACAATGAAGGTCTTAAGCTCGATGAACCAAGCCTGAAGTGCTTGCTTCAAGCTATAGATGGATTTGTGCAAATGGCAAACATGATGGGTCCCAGACTGATCAATAAAGCTAGGTGGCTAGGACATAAAAACTTCTTCATGAAGTTGCTCGCGTTGTGGAGGAATGCATTGTTGACATCTAGTTGATGCACTTATCATACGCGAGAGAGAGAACAATAGAGGGAATAGTCTGAATGGTTGTAGGCTTGATCGTATGATGAGATCTCTCATGATAGTTGATGCTGAGTTGTTGATGAAATTCTTTGGCCATGAGGCAAGCCTTGTATTGAGTGATGCTACCATTAAGATTATGCTTGATCCTAAAAATCCACTTACAACCAACAATATTTTGTTACGATTCATAAGAGACCAGCTCCCAAGTATCATGTGAGGCAAGAGCTTGAAGTTCTTCACTCATGGCATCTCTTCATTCTTTGTGTTTTAAGGCTTGAAGGGATAGGATGCTTGGTGGCAATGAGAGTGAAAAATTTCTTGGGTTTAAGGATGTTGTTTTTGAATCGAGTTTGCATAGGATAGTAGGAAAGTGGATTTGTCTTAGTGAAGAGAGCACTGGTGAAGGGTTCACCACTTGGGATGGAGCTTGGTAGTGTTTTGGTGGTGGTCGGTGAGAAAGAGAGGTCAACCATAAGGGGGATAGTTAGATGTTGCATGGAGTCATGGGTGACATGAGATGTGAATGGAGAAATAGGTTGAGGATGCGAGGGTTGTGGTGTTGATAGGAGAGATTCACGAGATGGAGATGATGAATGGAGAGGCGGGTTTAGTAGGTGAGTATGAGACAGAGTGACTGGCAGAATGGGATGGATTGAATGTTAATGGTGTGATCATAGGAATCCTGGTATGTGGACTCGCTAGAATGAATGCACATCTCGTGTGGGGAATTGATTTATGGAATAAATAAGGAATGGAGGTGGCAGTGTCCAGTGTCCAGAGTAGGCAGCATTGAGTAAAAGAATGGAGTGTTCAAAATGGGAACAACATGTGGTATGGAGAAGAATGTGGGATTAGTTTGCTGTGGCAACAAAAAGGAAGAGTAAGTTGGAGGTAGGTGAGTCTAAATAGGAACGGAGGGAATAGGTGTGGTAGTTTCTTTAGTCAACAATTGTGGGGTGAATGATTTAGGTCTGATTATGGGATGAACATGTGGCAATTGAGAGATGTAGGGTTAGTGATATGGGATGGTGAAAAGGGATGGTGTGGGGGTGAGAATAAGTTGACTGAAGTGGGAATATTTAGGCTGCATAAGGAGGGTTCCATAATGGGTTGGAAAGGTTGTGTAGAGAGGAGTGTTGAGTTGGTACCTTGTGGCACTAAAAAGGAAGAGAAGAAGCTGTTAGAGGAGTAGGAGAATTTTCCTAGTTAATGAGGGTTGGAATTATAAAGATGAGTTGAGGTGGAAAGTGAGTCAAGGGGCTGTGAAATGGGGGACCAACAAGAGAGAGTATGGGAATTAATTTTATCGTGCTTGGTAAATATAGACCGAGATAGATATGATGTCTCATCAAATTGAACATGCCTAGAAATATAAAAGTTGTGATCTATAAGCTCAAAATAAATGTAAGAGTTACGAATATGAGAGTTACCTAAGAATAGACAAGCTTTTAAACATTGTTCGATTTTGTGAGAGGTATATGGGCAGATCCAAGGGTAACATAAACACCCAAGTGTTTTTAATTTTGAATGGTTAGGCTTAGAGTGGAAGAGGCATTCAAATGAAGATTTATTCTCAAGATTAGGCATAGGAAATCTAATAAAGAGATAAATGGCAATTTTAAAAGTGAGAGACCAAAGTTGTAAAGCAAGAATATCGGATGAAGGAGGGTAAGTCATGATTCGATAATATGTTGAAAACGATGTTCAATGAAGGTGATGTGTTGAGTTGTGTACAAATGTGAGATAAGATTTAGATCCCATGATTTTCAACACAGATTTGAAGCCTTGGTATTCTTTCCCACCATTAGAGTAAATGGTAGTAATAGAAGATTTAGAATTTTTTTGACCCGAACTTTACCCATTGTGGATGATAGTTAGTTTAATAGCAATATTATTACCCTTGATAAAGATGAGAGCTACAATACTGTAGTGTGACCTTATTTTTGAAATAGAAGGCAAGCAAAGAAAATGCCTTTGATCAAAATAATCTTGACCCAAACAAACAATGAAAACAAGTCTTAAGCTAGTATCCTATGGAAATTTGAAATGATACTAGTCATATAATCAAGATATGTCTAGAACACACTCACCTTTTGTGATTAACAAATCTGGAAGTATCAATGACTTTGAAATATATATGTATTTGTGTGAAATTTGAAATGATAATCAAGATATGTTAATAGCATTATTGCATATTATTCAATGGCACATCAATCTAATGATTTCCTAAGATATTCAACGCTTATCACCTCAAGAGGCTTTGTTAAAATACCAGCTAATTATTCAATTGAATAAGCTTCTAGAGTTTCTCTAAGTCTCTCCCTCTTCTATTTTATCCTATTACTCAAAATGAACTGATGAACATTTGTTTATTAGTGTTTAAGAGTCATAACTAACTCTTACAAGAGTAAATTTAGGGGCAAAACCTTTTCTTTCAATTGAAGAAATTCAAACTACGTCAACCTTGGCCACTGGGATTACTTGTACTACTAGCGTAATCCCATTGTATTAGCTGTGCAGGTGTGCCTGAGAAAATGAATTCCATTATATATTAATGTGCTGCTACCACAGCTTCCATGTCGCTGGTAGGGCAAGGCTAAGACAAAACAATAGTCTTTAGAATAATTTACATTTGCTAAGTAACACCTATTGTTTTTGGTACATGACTTACTGCTGAAAAATAGCTTCTTTGGTTCAAGTAGCATTAGCTGCACACACTTACTTGTGCTGGCTGTGCAAGCTTCACTAGAAGTTACCTCTATACTTTATGCTATGCTGGTTATGTGAGTACACATGTGCTAGTTACGGTTCTACCAGAAAGCAATGTTTGAAACTCTTTTGAACATATTAACCTATGCTCTCTCAACCCTATGATTCTCTAGACTTTGGGAATCCTACAATGATCATGGAAAACACTTTATACAGTCTCTAAGGAAATGCAATCCAATATTCTGTAAGCTTGAGATAAAACCATCACCTTCTTTACCTTTGGTGTTTGGTATGAGCTTGTTCTTCACCAAAGCTTCACCAATCTTGATCTCAATGCATGGATGATTGACTTTACCTTAGCTATTTATTACACTAGAAATGTCATGAAATTTACTAATATTCAAATGTTATGTTTATAGTTTCTTTTTTTGATAATTTTGTGACAAAACATACATCACAAAGAAGAAAAAAATGATTAGGATGACAAGAAATAGAACAAATCAAACCATATGCTTCTGATCAATATTGAACCTGGCTACACATTACCACTCAAAAACACTCCTTAATTGTTTCAGACATATACAAGGCACACCATTATGTAAACGCAAGCTAAGGTGCATTTCCTCTTTCTGACTCTTCTCAAAACAATTCTTCTGTCCCATTTTCTGGTATAACACACATTCTTCTCCTATCCATATGCATACATCCCATGTCAACTAATGTTAGCAGATTAGATTAGATTTGTTATAGAATTTGAACTGGTCAAGCTATTTGAATTTACTTCTATTTTTTTTTTTTTTTTGCTATTTCAGATTATGTAGGATTAGGAGTTTTATGTTTTAAATTCAAATAAGGTAGATTGTTATCTGTAACAATTCTGCCTTGACCCTAGGAGTAATTTCAGGACTTGGTTGATAACCCTTAGTCAACCTAAGTCTATTTAAATGTATTGCTTTCAAATAATAAAAAATAATGTAGATTAGTTTTAGATCTGGTTTCATGGTATTGGACCTTGAACTCTGAAAAATACCCATGGCAAAAACAACCATGGCAGGGTCTGTCACAACATCCAATCAATCCCACGCTGATTAGTCTGTCACAACATTTCTCAGCGGGGACAAGAACTCACTTCAGATTACGGCACACAGGTTTAATGGTAAAAATTACCTTCAATGGTCCTAATCCATGAAGATCGCTATCTGTGACAGAGGAAAATTTGAGTACCTCACTGGTGAAGCTAAAGCTCCAACAGTGACTGATCCAACATACAAGACCTGGTTTGCCAAAAATTCTTTAGTGCATGCTTTGTTAATTAACTCAATGGAACCCAAGATTAGTCATCGATATCTCTTTCTAAAGACAACCAAGGATGTATGGGATACTGCCCAACAAACGTACTTCAATCTTGGCAACGTGTCACAATTGTTCGAAATTCAGTCCAAATTAAAGGAGATCAAGCAAGACACCAATCGGTTACTCAGTATTTCACTAACCTGGAGGATAATTGGATTTTTTTTCTGATGAAAACTCGGTGTGTGCAACCTGTAGTGTGAAGTAGAGGCAGAATCTTGAGAAAGAATGGGTGTATGATTTTCTTATTAGATTAAATTGAGATCTTGATGAAGTCCAAGAAAGTGTTTTAAGTTGAGTTCCATTCTGAACAATTGATGAAGCTTTTGCTGAAGTTTGTAGACGAAAAAATCGTGGAAAAGTTATGTTGTCTGAAGAAGGACCATTGAGTGCACCACCAACAGAAGGCTCGACCTTGATGACCAGAAACAAATTGCAACCAAGAAAGAACAACAATGATTCAAGGATTCCACATCAAGGAGAACAAATGTGGTGTGATCACTGCAGCCGCCATGGACACATCAGGGACATATGCTGGAAGATTCATGGAAAACCTGCAAATTGGGTTCCCCAAAGACAGACTGAAGGCCGAGGTTTTCAAGCTCAATAAAACCAATACAAGCAAGGAATAGATTCCTCAACACTACATCAATTTACAAATTCATTAGTTTCGTTCAGCAAGGAATAGCTTGAGCAATTCTATTGTCTTCTCAAGCCATCACCAGCCCCATCTTTGTTAGATCCTAATCTATGGTCATGTTATGTAGCACACTCTGGTAACCACTCAGCCCTAACATCTTTGGTTCACTCTACGAAACCTTAGATCATTGATTTCAGTGCCTCTGACCATATGATAGGTGGTTCTAATTTTTTCCTATCTTATACTCCATGTCCTAGTTTTACTAAAATAAAAATTGTAGATGGATCTTTATCTTCTGTTGCTAGAATAGGTTCAATAAGAGTCTCTAAGGACTTAATTCTTCACTCAGTCCTTCATGGTCCTACCTTAAAATGCAATATGTTATCCATTAGTAAAATCACTCGTGATAATAATTGTTTCATTCTTCAATGTGTCAATTTCAGAACCTATCATCGGGGAGGACGATTAGCAGTGTTAGAAATCATGAGGGGCTTTATTATCTTGAGAACATAGAGTATGAGGGTCGGCAAGCTTTTGCATCAAGGGTTGCATCTGTTTTTGTTTCTAGTGATAGGGAAGCATTTGTTTCTAGTGATAGGGAAATAATGTTATGGCATTATCGACTTGGCCACCCTAATTTTTTGTACTTAAAATGTTTGTGACCTTTGTTGTTTAAAAATGAAGATTTTGTTTCTTTCACTTCTGATATATGCCAATTTGCAAAACATACTTGGGTACCATTTTCTCCAAAACCCTATAAACCCTCAATGCCTTTTGCCTTAATTCACAACGATATCTAGGGTTCATCCAAAGTTACCACAAAGGAAAACGATGGTTTGTGACATTTATTGATGATCATACAAGACTCACTTGGGTATATCTCCTTCATGATAAATCAGAGACCAATCAAGTGTTCCAAAATTTCAACATTAATATGATCCAAACTCAATTTTGGAAAAATATTTGTCTTATAAACTAACAATGGGAGAGAATATTTTCAATCTATATTGGGAGATTATTTATTGCATAAGGAAAATGTTCACTAGAGCTCATGCGTTGACACACCACAACAAAATGGTTTCTTAGAAAGAAAAAAATAGACTTTTATTGGAAGTGGCTAATGCTCTTATGTTTACAATGAATGTTCCCAAATATCTGTGGGGGGATGCCATTTTAACCATTGCATTTCTCATTAACCGCCTACCTAGCCACACCTTGACCTTTAAATCCCCACTATCCATGCTTACAAACAAATTCCCACTTCTCAATATGCTTACGAATACCCTTCCACTCAAAACATTCAGACGCATTGCATTTGTCCACATTCACTCTCAACACCGAACCAAACTTGATCTTCGAGCCATAGAAACAATCTTTCTTGGCTATTCTCCAACCTAAAAAGGGTACCGGTGTTACCGTCCCCAAACAAAGAAAATGTTTGTCACCCGAGATGTCACATTTTTTTAAGAAATCTCATATTATTCACACACTTCTCTTCAAGGGGAATCAAGACAGATAAGTTTATGTGTGGGACTGGGATACTATTGTTTTACCTATATTTGAGATTCTATCACAACCTATTGTTATCCCATTACTCGAGACTTTGGCTACTTCGCCCGTCATACCCGAGCTTACCTCATCTGAAACCTTACCACCAACTGAAACCTTGTCACAACATTCACTTGCATACCAATCCCATAAACTAGGGGAGATCCAACCATACCAAATCAATAAAAGCTATGGGTTTACTCTCGGAAAAAGAGTTCTCAAGGGAATAAGCCACTTATAAGCAATGTGCATTGTCCAAAATCTGAACATGTGTTAGGAAGTGGTTCCTCATCCTTAGCTAATCCTGAAACCATTTCTGATAGACTAGATGAACCTATTGCACTTAGAAAAGGTGTTAGGTCATGTACACACCATCCTATTTCTAAATTTGTGTCATATAATAATCTATCTCCATAGTTTCATGCCTTTACCACAAATCTTTCTAGAATTGATGTTCCTAGGACAATAGAAGATGCTCTAGCCATTCTCGAATGGAAAAATGTTGTTCTTAAAGTGATGTGAGCTCTTGAGAAGAATGACACATGGAGTTTGGTGGAATTACCACAAGGCAAGACTGTAGTCGAATGCAAATGGGTGTTCACTATTAAGGTAAAACCAAATGGCTCAATCGAGAGTACAAAACATGATTGGTTGCAAAAGGTTTCATACACACATATGGACTTAACTATATTGAGACATGTGCTCCCATTGCAAAGCTCAACACAATTCATGTCCTATTATCACTAGCAGCAAATTTAGAGTACCCATTGTATTAACTCGATATGAAGAAGGCATTCTTAAATGGAAAACTGGAGGAAGAAGTGTATATGAGCCTACCACTCAGCTTTAAAGAAGATAAAAAGGGGCAAAATGGTATGCAAACTGAAGAAGTCTCTATATGGTCTTAAATAATCTCTGTGTGCATGATTTGAAAGATTCTCAAAGCGATTAAGAGTAATAGATATTCACAAGGGCAAATTGATAGGACTAAACATGTGGAGGTTGATAGACATTTCATCACGAAAAACTTGAGAAATGAGTAATCAGCATAAAGTATATTCCCATAGACCAACGGGTTGTTTACATACTCACAAAAAGACTTCATGGACCAGTATTCGACTTTCTAACAAGCAAGCTTGGACTCATTGACATCTACGACCAAGCTTGAGGAGGAGTGTCAGCGGATTAGATTAGATTTGTTAGAGAATTTGATTAGTCAAGCTATTTGAATTTACTTATGTTTTTCTTTTTTTCCTTTTTTTTCTTCTTTTTTTTTGTTATTTCAGATTATGTAGGATTAGGAGTTTTATGTTTTAAATTCAAATAAGGGTAGATTGTTATCTATAACAATTCTGTCGTGATCCTAGGAGTAATTACAAGACTTGGTTGATAACCTTATGTTGACCTATGTCTATTTAAATGTACATAGCCTTGAAATAAAAAAAATAATGCATATTAGTTTTAGATTTGCTTTCAACTAATAACCAAGATCATGTAAAGCTTCTTTCCCATTCTTTGGCCTATTTAGTATGTGTAGCATACAAAACTCATCTCCTTTAAATCAAACTAATGCTGATCTCCCCTAAGCATCGCTTGTAATATTAGTCATTGGGTGATTTTTGTTCACTCTTGATGTAGTCTCTTAGAGAATTAAATGTAAAAATGGGGTTAAAAAATAGAGGAAAACATCAAAAGCAAGATTACATCAAAAGAGAATGGACATCTACTTTAATCAAAGCTAAAACATGAAGAAATCTAAACCATAGAAAAGAACAAAGAGGCCTCCCAAAGGAGAAGAGAAAATCTCCTAAGTATAAAATGGGGTATTTATAACCCTTCCAGGGTTACCTTAGCTTGGGGGTACATGACGGCATCCTATAGAACCCCCAAAGATCCAAGTGCTAGGAGGAAAGTGCTAAAAAAAGTGGGCTTGGGCATCTGGCAAAAAGGGCACCACGCTTGGGTGGCATGGGCCTTGGGGCCCAACTTGGTGCCCAAAGTTGCCGTAAACAATGGGGGGCTGCCAGATTGGGCACCATCCTTTTGTGCACTGTGGGCCATAGGCCAGAGTCAAAACGATAGTGTGCATTCTTCCCCTGCTTCATGCACTTAGCGCTCCTCTTGCTGTATTCTTGTGCTTTGGTTGTCTCAGGAGGCTCCATTATGTGCACTTATTCACTCAAATAGATGCAAGACATAGAAAACTAGAGGAAAACATAGGAAAACCAAGGTTATGTGGGGCAAAGCAAAAATGGGTGATTGGAGAATGCACTTTATGTCAATATCACACTTAGAATGCAATTTCTAGTCTCATTTCTGACCAATATTTGCATCAATCACCTCATTATTTTTATTTTTTATTTTTTATTTTTTATTTTTGCTTTAGGCATACTTTGTTCAAATCTTTATTTTGGATACTCATTAGTGTAATTTTAGAAAACAGTAGTGATAATTGGATTTGGTTCCAGACTTCATCAGACTGACACATAAATGTAACCTGTAAGTGGCCTAATTGAATACATGACCAAATCTTATGTCTTAAGTGCTTTTTTTTTTTATTTGGTTCCATATTTTGAGGATATGAATGTTTATGCTTTAACCAGTGTGATTCAGCTATTTGTTGAGTTCTCCATGCTGTGATTAATTACTACTTTGGCAAACCATTCTTGCACTAGTGCTGTTAACTTAATTGACAATATTTTGTAACTAATGAATCCTAATTGTTCATCTGAGTTTCTATTTTGAATTTTTGTTGATACTGCTGATAACACAGGAATGACTGATCTAGCTGGTGGGGCAGGAGGTGAGATATATAGAGATGGGAGACGTCTAGCGACTTTTGCCATTAGAAATATTCTTTATCTGTGGGATCTGAACAGAAACCATAAAAAGTTAATGGATGAAGCCAAGGAGCTCAAAGACACGAGGGAGACTATACAGAGAAAAATAAGTAGGTTTGAGAAGCCGGGCATAGGAGAGTGGATTCGTAGGGCTTCAGATATTGAAAAAGAAGTGAAAGAGCTAGAAAGCAGATACAACGAAGTAACGCAGCATAAATGGAGATTGCTTTCTCGTGCAAATCTTAGCAAAGAGATGAAAGAGAACTGCAAAGAAGTTTGTAGTCAGTGGGGAGAAGGACAAAAGAAGATAGCAGACCTGGTCTCGCCAGAGCGTGTCACAAGAAAGGGAACACACAAACTAGAAGAAAACTCATCATTGCACAAAGTTTTACAACATGTACTGCAGTTTCTAAATGATAAAAAAATAAGAAGAATTGGAATCTGGGGCAAGGTGGGAACTGGGAAAACCACGGTATTGCAGAACTTGAATAATCATGAAACAGTTGCCAAAATGTTTGATATGGTCATCTATGTAACTGTCCGAAAAGAGTTGGGAGAAAAAGGGGTGCAAGATGAAATCCTAAGGCGGCTACTATTGGATGTAGATGGTAATGCAGATGTTAATGTAGATGCTTGGATAATATCTGAAGAATTGAAGGGAAAGAAGTGTTTGATTCTCTTGGATAATGTACCGGACTGGATTGATCTAAATAGAATAATGGGAATCGACGAGAACCCGGATAGCAAGGTAGTGGTCGCGAGTAAATATGATGTCTCCAATAGCTGTGTGATGAAGGTTGATGAGCTAGTTAAAGTGGAGCCATTGTCACATCATGAAGCTTGGAACATGTTCCAGAAAAAAGTAGGTGATTACATTTCTAATCCCAAAATTGCACCACTGGCGAGGGGTGTGGTTAAAGAGTGTTATGGGTTGCCAATGCTGATACACAGACTAGCAATAGCCTTCAAAGAGAAGGGGCAAAATGAAGTGCTTTGGAGGGATGGATTGGAACGGTTGAAAACATGGGACAGTGTCAAACTCGATTACATGGATGAAATGCTGGTACGCTTACAGATTTGTTATGATGATTTGGAAGATGATGAACAGAAGGTTTGCTTTTTGTATGGTGCATTGTATCCCGAAGAAAGTGAGATACATGTAGATTACTTGTTAGAATGTTGGAAGGCTGAAGGTTTTATTGGTAGTGCAAGTGCTTTCACAAGGGCACGCTGGAGTGGGCATCGGGTACTGAATAAGCTTATCAAGGTATCTTTGCTGGAGAGAAGTGATGAAAGTAAATGTGTTAAGATGAATAACTTGTTTCGGAAAATGGCGCTCAGGATCTCATCGCAAAGTACAAATTCCAAATTTTTAGTGAAGCTACCTGAGGGGTTAGAAGATTCCCCAAAGAAGGAAGAATGGGAACAAGCCAGTAGGATTTCTTTGATGAAGAGCCGACTAAGAACTTTACCCAAAACTCTAAATTGTTCCCGTCTGTTAACATTGTTGCTTCGAAGTAATATGGACTTAACTTCCATTCCTAACTGGTTCTTCAAATCGATGTCCCTTCTCCAAGTTCTAGATCTCCATGGCACTGGGATTGCATCACTGCCTCCATCCTTACCCTCCTTGATTAACCTCAAAGCGCTCTATTTAGATTCCTGCTCTGAGTTGAAAGAAATCCCATCTAGTGTCGAAAAGCTTGAGCATCTTGAGGTGTTGGATATTCGAAAGACCAAACTTAATTTACTTCAAATTAGAAGTTTAGTATGGTTGAAGTGTTTGCGATTATCATTGTGTAATTTTAATACGGCAAACTATGCTGAAGCACAAGTGTCAAGGTTTGATTTGTTGGAGGAATTGACAATTGATGTTGGTTCATTGGAAGAAGGGTGGGACAAGATTGTAGTTCCAGTAATAAAGGAGTTAGTTAAGTTGAAAAAATTGACTTCTCTTCGATTTTGTTTCCCTAAAGTAGACTGCCTTGGCTTATTTGTTGAAGAAAGCCCGGTGTGGGAGCATCCCGACTTGACATTTCATTTTTCTTTTGGTTACCATGACTCAGACTTTGCTCAAATTCTCGAGTCTATCGATCATCCAGGCCACAACATCTTGAAGTTGGCTAATGGTGATGGTGTAAATCCTATAATCATGACGGTGCTAATGAAAACCAATGCATTGGGACTAATTGACTACAAAGGAGTTTTTAGTCTATCGGATTTTGGCAATGAGAATATGAATGGGATATCTAATTGTTTGATTAAAGGATGCAGTGAAATTAAGACCATTATCCATGGTAATGAAATATCAGAGGCTGTGTTACAATGGTTGGAAAATTTGCACATAACCGATGTCCCAGAATTGGAAAACATTTGGCATGGGCCTGTTCAAGCTGGAAGCTTGTCTCGATTGACAACTGTGACATTAAGTCAATGTCCGAAGTTGAAGAAGATATTCTCTAATGGTATGATCCAACAACTTGTTAAACTGAAGCACTTGAGAGTTGAAGAATGCCATGGAATTGAAGAGATTATCATGGAATCCGAGAATACACAACTAGAAAACCAAGCACTTCCAAAGTTGAAGACCCTAGTACTCTTTGATCTTCCAATTCTAACAAGCATCTGGGTTGAAAATTCATTAGAGTGGCCATCTTTACAAGAAGTTAAGATATCTATGTGCTTCATGTTGAATAGTTTACCTTTCAACAAGGTCAATGCAACCAACTTGAGATCCATTGAAGGGCAACAATCATGGTGGGGAGCACTAGTATGGGAAGATGATGCCATTAAAGAAAGATTACAACCTCTTTGCATCCTCAACTAGCTCCTTTGATTTCATTTCCTATACTGCGGTTTTATTGTAAAGCTAATCAGGATAGTTGCTACTGGTGAGACAAAGTAAGTTTGTGTGCAGGATTCAAAAACTTTGGCATGCACTTGCTTGAGATTTACTATCTTTTTCTTGTATTTGTTTGAGATTTGATACTTTGGGTTGTGTTTGTTTAAGATTTGCTACTTCATATTGTATTTGTGTATGATTGCTTCTTGTGTGGTTGTTATATTTTCATAAATCTTACGTAAGGATAATAAATTGAAAATCTTAAGCTCTATTTGGTTCTAGAAAGTACTAAAGAAAGAGGAAAATGATTTTCTTATATTTGGTTTTAAATTATTTTCTTTTTATAGAGGAGAAAAAAAAAGTAAAATGAGTTCAAAATAGCATATGAAAATAATTTATCGACTTTATTTTTATTTTTATTTTTCACTTTTTTTTTTTCACTTTTTGTCTCCATTTTCTTTCTCTTCCATTTTCTTTCAAATTTGTCAAGAACTAAATATAACCTTAGTTAGGGCCGTTGATAATGATTTTTCTTCTCATAAGGTAGGACTAAACAATTGTAGTATTTGATATTTGTGGAGAATTATTCATTTGATACACATATTCTTTCTCTTGATATCATATATGGTTTCTGATTTTAGTTGTTATCTTATTTTTTGGTATTTGAATTTGATTTATTCATCTAATTTATTTTTATTTCTTTGGGGAAATGGTTTAGGAATATGAATATGAAGATGTTCAATTACTTTACGGATTTCTGCTAACTGAGTCATCATGTGGCCTAAGCCCAGCCCTTTTCATGCCCAAGCCTGGCCCAATCATTGAAATTTGGGCTTAGACAGAACTCAGACCCGCAATGAGGGGCTTTTAAAATATAAATGTTATGCAACACCTTATCACTTCACGGACTAATCTTTTAATTATCTTTTTGTTTTATAAAAATAATTAATTCTAAATTTCAACTCAAAGTTAAGTTGTCCAAAAATAATTAAAAATTAGGAAACCTTTTTTAGACTTGAAAATACGTTTGGTAACACCTTTTTATTTTTTATTTTATAGAAAACGGTTCTTTGAAAACTCGTTATGTAAATAAGATATTTTTTAAGCACATATTTAATTATTTTTAAATATCTTTCCTTATTTTTTGGGATTTATTTGAAAAAGTAATCGTACATATATGTAGAATGGTCGGAATAAAGTCATTGGAAACAAAAGTTGTTTTGAAGAAAGATTCAAAAACATAAAAAGTAGTTTGAGAATAGGTGGGAAGTGTGTTAAAAAATAGTTCTAAAAAACAATTTTTAAAAATTGTTTATATGATTCTTTTAAAGTAAAAGTTTATTTGAGAACCAAAAATGTTGTTTTTTATGTTTTTAAATACGTTTTAAAAATATTTTTTATATGTAGTACTTTATTTTTAATTATTTTTTGTATTTATATAGTTTTTTTAAAAATAATCCTTAGAAAATAAGTGAAAACAATTAAAGATCTTTTTCTCCTCCCATAGTTCCTTTTTCAGCCATGATATTCAAAAGTAGAGATTTCAGTTGATGATGCAAAGGATGTTTTCATCATGACTCCTAACTTAGATTCCTCAAGACGTACAATGGAGAAAGCTTGATGTAAAGAAGGGAATAGATCTTTTCCAAGGACATGACTTCTTATTTGATCTAACTCAGAGTTTAGACAAACAAGGAATTCAAATACATGTTTTTGTTCAAGCAAGTTAGCAAGCTTAGCAGCATTCGCAACAGATTCCATTTCAACATGCTAATACATGTCAAGTTCCTACCATAATACTTCTAGGGTACTATGATATGAAGTCACGTCAAGATTTCCCTGTTTGATGGCATGGATCTTAGTTTTCAACTGATATATTTGGGCAACATCTCCTTGCTTTGAGTACTTCTAGGAAATAACAACTTAAACTTCCTTTGCCATGGAAAGAAATAGGAAAGGCTTTCTGAATTCTGGCTTCATCGAATTCGATAAACAGGACATTATCATCGAGTTCTCAACCTCCCATGCCTCATAGTTTGGCTCTTTTATCGTTCCTCAAAGATATCCCATTTTATGTCTTACCCTTCTAGAACAACTTGATAGATAAACACCACTCTAAGAAATTGTAACCATTGAGTTTTTATCTAGTGATTTGAAGAGTTGAATTGTCAAGATTGGATGAACCATTTTTTGGATTGACAAAATCTGAAGGATTTTGAGATAAGAGTTTGTCAGCTATATTTGTCAAATGCAAATACAGAAGAGTTTAAGAACAGCAAAAAAGACAAACGTCAAAGAGTTTTTTTTTTTTTTTCAGAAGATGAAAGAAGAATAGAGAACCTGGAAACTTAATGGTACTTTAATAACAGATTGGTCAGAACCACTTCTTCTTATCTTTTTTGAATAAGATGAATAAGAGTGGCTAAAGGCCTTGATATTCAGAGAGGTGAATCCCCTAAGGGAGGATCTCAAAGGAGTGTATAAATGTGGGTAAGAATGTTGTCCCTATTCTTAGATTTAATATTCTCTAAGTTTTTAATGGTAAAACTCTCTTCAAATCTACTACGACAAGGTATATATGATTATTATTAAGTTCAATGAGTAGTTACTCATAAAATTTGATTCACTAATGACATAAATCTCCGCAAATTAGTATTTGGGTTGCATATTGGATTGAAAATATTGAGGAAAAGAATGTGAAAAAATGCGATGATCATAAGAAAACTAATTGAGATTCAAACTTGAGACAACCTATCTTTGGATAGTTAATCATCATTAGTTAAATCTCTTTTTTATTTAAATCTACTTCTCTTAATTTCAGATTTGTAAAAATCTATCTTTTTTTTATCTAGCTAAACCTAGGATAGATTATACAATAATTTTGAGTAACAAATCTTAAATCTTTGCAATAAAAGGTATTGACTCAATAGTCATTGTGGGTTCGAATCGTTGTTCTGGGATTGACCAAGTCATTATGCCAATAGTTGCTTGCTCATTTTAGTTTTTTTAGTTTGGAGAAAATATCAATTTTCGACCTTGGTTTATAAAAATCAGGTCTTGAATAGTCATCGAAAGCTAGAGTCAAATGAAATCTTAAAATAATTTGGCTTTAATTCATCTTAAAATTGAGTCAAGAGTTTGCAAATAAATGGAAAATCTATGAATCATCTCACAAGGCCGTACAAGCATTCATTGAATTTATTTGGCACGCTTAATCCTTATCAAGAGGGACTTATAAAGAAATATTCTATCTCACAAGAATGAGATCCACGAATCTAGGAATAGGGATAGAGATTTACATTAAAGAGATTCAACTTGGCCTTTATTTTCACCTTGGAATACTCCTTTGGATATGAAGAAATTTAGCCACTTTTCATGGACGATTTGACTTTAATCCTCGTGATTGATGGGCAAGAAAAAAAGTGATGTAAAGTGAAAGAAAATAAAAAAGAGAATAGAGTAAAATTGAATCTTTGAGTTTAATTAAAAGAATCTTCACAAAAATGGTAAAAAATTGAAAAATCTCCTAATAAGATGTTGTTTGTTTTTTAATTTTTTGTTGAAAGCAATATACTTTTAAATTTCAAATAGTTTTTTTTTCCTTTTTAAACTTTTTGTTAACTTACTAGTTATTTCTTATATTTTTTTTATTGAATAAAAAAAGCTAAAATATTTGACTTTCTTCTAAATGTTAAAAGTCACTCATTGTTTTTTTTCTTTTACTTATTAATACTTAATAAAAATAAAATATTGAAAAAAATAAATAACTTAATATTTAATACTATTAAATAGTATTTAGTCTTAAGTTCTATTTACAATTAAGTAAAAAAAGCGAACACCATCTAAATTTTAATGAACTTATTTATGCTATCAATGTGTCCATGTGACAATCCTACAAGGCCATCTCATCAACATATACAAACATCATTTCATTGTTTTAATTCAAACAAAATAACATTCTAGTAAACATTACTAGGTGTTCATTCCTTCATGCATCCTATGAAAAGAAAAATCTATCATTAGTAGAAATGCGAGCTACTAATGATAATCTTAATCAAATACAATCCAAGGTAGCAAATTAATCTTACTCAAACACTACAAGAAAAATGGGAAACAATGACGTTTTTTAAGCGTCAAGAAAGGTAACAGATGACGCTTCTCTAAAGCGTCTTTTCCGCCTCTGTCATTGTATGTCTTAGGCAACAATGACACTTTCAGGAAGCGCCATCTTTGGCTGAAAAAAGCCCACCAAAATAAAGGTTCTGTTTTTGGCTGAAAGATGACTTTACAAAACTCTAAATCCGATCTTCACCGTTCAAATTTAAGATTAATGACTTATGAACCTCTCCTCCAAATTTCAGCTCAATCAGACCATGAACAAAGCGGCATTGGACCTTTGATGAAATCTGGGCATGATGTAAAAAACCGCTGTTTTTCTCTCTTCTCCTCTTTCTCTCTAATGACTGTCCGAAACTCCAAATCCGATCTCCACCGTTAATATTGAAGATACGTGAGCCACGAACCTCTCCTTCAAATTTCAACTCGATCAGACCACGGACGAAGCGGGATTGGACATTTGATGAAATCTGGGCATGATGAGAAAAACTTGCGTTTTTCTCTCTTCTCCTCTTTCTTTATAATGACTTTCCGAAACTCCAAATCCTATCTTCACCGTCTAGATTGAAGATAAATGAGTCACGAAACTCTCCTCCAAATTTCAGCTCAATCGGACCACAGACGAAGTGGGATCGGACCTTTGATGAAATCTGGATGAGAAAAACTTGCGTTTTTCTCTCTTCTCTTCTTTCTCACTAAAAACGGCGGCTCTCTCCCTTCTTTCTTGTCTTCCAAAAGTTAGGGTTTTCAATGGAGACTTTATAACAAATTCTAAAATACCATGCATATCCTTTTTCAATAAATTAAAAATAGTATTCTTTATTTCATCTTTCAATAATAATTTTTATATATTGAACTCATAATGAATTTATATTGTTTAATTATTTGATATTTTAGTTTGATGTTGGTTTAATTTGAATATTGATATTTAAAAAAAAACTAATTTAATAGAATGAGCTTAATAGATTGTATTGATACAAACTATAAAAAATTAATAAAAAATAATAAAAAATAATTTATTAGGATTTTATTTTATTTATATCCAATTTTTTAAAAAAAACCTTAATGTAGCAACTTTATGTCATTAATATTAATGTCAATTTACCATAATTAATTTATAGAATAAAATTCTAATATCAAAATTTGTATAAGTTAACTTAAAAACAAAAATTTTAAAAGTCAATACAACCATGACACTTATTAGGAGCGTCATTATATACCCATCAAATAATGATGCTTATAATAAGTATCAAGGTAAATAATAAAACTATGATGCTTCTTATAAGCGTCATTATATACACAGTTATAAGGAAAAAGATGACATCAAATAATGACACTTATAATAAGTATCAAGATAAATAATACAACTATGACACTTCTTATAAGCGTCATTGTATACCCTCAATAATGACGCTTTTAGAAAGCGTTATAAAATAAAGCGTCATTAATTTCAATTTTTGTAGTAGTGAAAGTACAATCCAAGGTAGCAAATTTTAAGCAAATTAGATAAAGACAATCCACAGTAACAAATATTTAACAAATACAACCCATAATAGCTAGCCAATCCCATGACAAACACAACTTAAACGTTTCAAATCCTACAAGCAAGCTTGCAGATGAAGGAGCAAGTATCTTGGTTTGTTCATCAGGTTACAATGACACTGCTCTAGAGAGAATGAAATTCAAGAAGCTAGCTGAGGATGCAAAGAGATTGAGCTCTCTCTTTAATGGCATCATCTTGCCATATTAATGTTTCCCACCATGACTCTTCCCTTTCAATGGATCTCAATATGGTTGCATTGGCATGACTGAAAGGCAAATGCTTCCACTTGTTGCACATAAATATTCCAATACTCTGTAAAGATGGCCACTCCAATGAATCATCCACCCAAATGCATCTCAGTTGTGGGAGATCAAGGAGCACCAAGCTCTTCAATCTTGGAAGTGAACTGGGATCTCATATTACGTAATTATCTCTTCGATTTCACGACATTCTTGAATTGTCAAATGCTTTAAGTAAGGAAGTTTCTAAATCATGCCACTAGAAAATATCTTCTTCAATTTTGTGATAATATATGTATGATAAAATTTGTGATGTTAGATAATAATGTAATATATGCTGATAAGAAATATGAACATTAAAAGTATATAATTAATACTAATAGGATATATGACAAAATTAGTGACATTCGTGAAGCATAAAAGTTAATAATAAATGTGAACGTGGAAATAGAAAATTTATGTCATTGAATAGTATTATTTGAAAATATATGGTTTCGATATTTAAAACACTTTATATTTATAAAATAGTTTAAATTTTAGCCAAAAAATATTTATGTAAAAAAAATAATTAAAAATTATTGTAATTAATATTGTTCAAAATTTTGTTAATCAATTTATATTCAACTAATTAAAATTATCTTAAATTCCTTTAATATACTTATATTTATTTATTTGAAAAAAATTAAAGCTACAAATGAATTTAACAATTTTATTGAAACATTTTTGTTTTATTTAGTATGAACATTAAATCATTAAAAAATGTTAAGTTAGTTTTTATATAAACATTTTATTTGAAAGTTCATTTTGAATGTATTTTTAAAAAAATTGTTTGACAATTCTTGGTTTGTTTTCAATTTATTTACATTATAAAATATTTTAAAAATTATTAAACTCATTAATAAATCTAATTAATTGAAAAAATTCATAAAAAAATATAATCATGTGCAAAGGAGAAACAACACAGTTACTTTAGATTAGTTTTTAATACATGAATCTTAGTGGTAATTGAATGATTTTTTTGAGTTCTAAATTATTTATTTAAAATTAATAGACTTGTTAACTAATCTATCACATTAAGGCTCATCTTGTTTCGAGTCTATTTGTTTATTGGGACAATTCAGAAAAATATAATTCTACTCAAACAAGAATTACAAAGTCATTCTAAACTAATTTTTGTTTATTGAATTTTGTTCTTAATTAAGTTTTTATTTGAATTTCAAATTATTTTAAAAATTACTAGATTATTCATGAATCCAACTTATTATAAGTCTCCCTTGATTTTGAACTATTTGTTTAATAATTTTTTAAAAAAATTATAGTAATGGGTAAAGAAGAAACTAGTAAAGTCATTCAAGATCAAGTTTAACTCATGAGTTTATAATATTAATTAGATTGGTTTCGAGTTTCATACCTTTCTAGTATTAATTGAATTGGTTTTTGATATTCAAATTATTTAGGAAAATTAGTTAAATCCAAAATATTAAATAACACTTAATTTGAAATTTATTTGTTTAATGAAAAAATTTAGAAAAATTAAAGGAAATTCATAAAATTATTTTTTTTTTTTTAAATAGGGGGTGAAATTTTTTTTAAAACAAAAAAGAAAAATCATGTTCTACCTTATTTATTTTTAAATTATTTTTTTATTTCTTGAGTTTTCTTTTATTTTTAAAAATAAGAAAAACAATTTCTACTTGGTCTCTCAAAATTATTCTATGTTCATTTTGTTTTTAAATTAAAACTATTTCCAAATATATAATAATTGTTAAATGGCACTATAAAGTTTTTAAAAAAATAGAAAACTATTTTTAAATTATGAGGTCGGGAACAAACTCAAAAGAAGAAGCAAGTTGTTTAGCTTTATCTTTGCAGTAGTAGCTAAGCTTGAGCAAGAATGGAACTACTGCTCCACTTAGCTGAAATACTGGGTCATCTTTCATCTCAGAACTACAGCCTCTGCTCATTCAAGCTCCATGAATGCGAGCAGATTAAAGCCTCAAGATCAAAATTTTCAGGACAGCTGTTGATTGTCTTATCGATTGTTGTCTGTTTAATTATTTCACGGTGTGCTTGGAAATACATCAACTCTTTACACAAATATAATCAGATCAAACAAACCTTTAAACAAAGTCAATCCAATGTAGCAAATATTTAAAAAAAAACATACAAGTAGCACATCTCAAACAATAGCAAATCTCAAACATACAAACAAAGAAAGCAAATCTCAAACAGATACAAATCAAGTTGGCAAGTCTAGATAAAATGTAAGCCAAGGTAGCATAGCTTAAACATTTATGCTAAAGTTTTTGAATCCACACACAAACCTTTGGCTGAGGCTGCAACCATCTCAATCAGCTTTAAATTGAAACTGCTGCACAGAAATCTGAGGAGCTAGTTGAGGATGCATAGAGACTGTAATCTTTGTTTTGTGGCATCATCTTCCCATTCTAGCGCTTCCCACCATGACTGTTGTCCTTCGATGTGTCTCAATCTGGTTGCGTTGGTGTTGTTGAAAGGCAATCTCCTCAACATGTAACACATAGATATCTGAATCCTTTGTAAGGAAGGCCACTCCAATGAATCATCAACCCAAATGCTTCTCAGTTTTGGGAGATCAATGAGTATTATAGTCTTCAGTCTTGGAAGTGCATTGACTTCTAATACCTGGTTCTCAGAGTCCATTATTATTTCTTCAATTTGATGACATTCTTCTACTCTCAAGTGCTGCAGTTTAGAAAGCTGTTGAATCATGCCGTTGGAAAATATCTTCTTCAACTCTGGGCATTTAGTTAATGTTAGAGTGGTTAGCTGGGCTAGACTTCCCTCAGGAACAGGCCCCTGCCAAATGCTTCTCAATTTTGGGACGTTCTTGATATACAAAATATCCAAGTTTTCTAGCACACTATTTGCTATTCCATCACCACATATGATGGAGCTAATTTCATTGCACCCTTCAACTGAACAAACTAACACGTTTTTCATGTTCTGAATGCCAAAATCTGATAGTGCTGAAGCTCCCTTGTGGTTACTTAATCCGAATGCATCTGTCACCATAAGTACCTCTGCGATTACAGGATGCATGCCTTCATCAATGACCAATTTCAAGCAATTGAGGCTTCGATAATCACAAGACTCCAGAAAGTGAGAGTAGGTTGAGTCCTGGTAACCAACAGAAAATTGAAATGAGAAGCTTGTGTTCTTCCACGCTGGGCTTTTAAGGACAAACAAACTAAGGACGTCCACCGAAGGGAAGCAAAATTGAAGGTAAGTCAATTTTTCCAAGGTAATCACCTCCTCGGTAACATCCTTTAAATCCTCAGAATGCTTTTCTACAGACACATCATCATCAACACAAAATTCTTCCAATGAAACAAAAGCTGAGATGCTCCCCAATTTGATTCCCATGGAAAAACTAGACAATGATATTCGCAAACACTTCAACCATATTAAACTTCCAATGTGACGAAACGGAATTTTAGTTCCTCGAATATCAAGCAACTCAAGCTTCGTAAGTGCTCTTATTTCAGGCAAGGGTCCTATCAAGTGGGGGCAAGAATCTAAATAGAGCGCTCTAAGATGAATCAACTTGGATATAGATGAAGGTAATAATATGATACCAGTCCCATGCAGATCCAGAACTCGAAGTAAATGCATAGAATTAAAGAAGGGGGGAGGAATAGCACTCAAGCCATTATTCCTCTGGAGCAATAATGTTGAGAGATTGTGACAGCTTGGAGATTTTGGTAAAGTGCAGAGCTGGTTATTCATCAAAGAGATTCGACTTGCATCTTCCCACTCTTTACTGTCTGGGAAATCTTGTAATCCCTCACACGGTTTTGCCAAAAACTTCGAGCCATCACTGTGCAAAGAGATTTTAAGAGCCGTTTTCCGAAGAATTCTGTTCATCTTAACACATTTCCCCTTGCCACTTCTCTCTAACAATGATAGGTTGATAAGATCATCCAATATGACATGTCCTTGGTGTCGTGCATCTCTAAAAGCCACCGTACCAGGAGTAAAGCCTTCAGCTTTCCAACACTCTAGTAGGTAATCTACATTAATATCATATTCTCCAGGAAATAGCGAACAATACAGATAACATGCCTTCTTTGTGTCACTATCTAAATAATCATAACAAAAGTTCAGGAATTCAATCACTTGATCCATGCCTACTATATCCTCCCATCTTTGTAGATGTTTCAATCCATCTATCCAAAGGGAAATATCTTCCCCTTTATTTCTCAAGATCATGGCTACAATGTTTATCAGCAAGGGTAAACCACCACACTCTCTAACCACATGTTCAGCTGCTTGTTCAATTTCTGGGGAGTAAATAGACCAACCCAACTTTTCCTTGAACATGTTGAAAGCTTCATGATCTGACAATGGTTTTACGTTGATTAGCTCATCAGCTTCCATGTCATTGCAAATGCCACGGATCGTACTTGCCAACACCACCTTGCTCTCCTGATTGTCGTTGATTCCCATTACCACATGTAGATCAATAAAGTCATGAACTTCATCCAGAAGAATCAGACACTTCCTTCCCTTTAGCTCTTCAGAAATTCTGTGAGAATTTTCCTTAATGCTAACAGTGCCCTCCATATTCATTTTTAGCCTCTGCATGATTGCATCTTGCAACTTTTTTGTGCTCGACTCCTTTGAGACGGTTACCCAGATGACAATATCAAACATTTTAGCAATATCTTGATGATTGTTCAAGTTCTGCATTACTGTGGTTTTCCCAGTTCCCACTGTTCCCCAGATTCCTATTCTTCTTATTTGCTCATCCTCTAGAAAACTCACTACATCTTCTACAACTTTGTGCAGTGATGAGTTGTCTTCTATCTTCGCTGCACGTATTTTCCTGACAGGTTCTGGCAATTCCTCGATCCATACTCTTCTTTTATCATGTCCTTCTTCCAAAAGACTTTGAACTTGATTATGCTTCTTCACCATGACTTTGCTAAGATACGAGTGTTCCCAAAAATGAACCAGCCTCCATGGATGCTCCATTTCATCATTGTATTTAGCTTCTAGTTCGTTCACTTCTTTGCTGATCATCTCAGCCTGATCCATCCATTCTCTCATGGCCGGGCTTTTCTTATGCCCCCTTCCTTCCAATATATCATACTTCAGTGCCTTGAGCTCTTCTGCTCCTTCTGTCAACATTTTATAGTTTCTTGTCAGGTCTTTGGGAAATGCAATTATGGAACTGACAGAAGTTAATAAGCTTCTCCCAACTCTATGCAAGTCAACTTCTGCTGCATCAGCCATCTCTCTGTGACCAACAACAATTCAAAAAGAAAAACCAAAATCAATAGTGTAAATCTAGATATGATTAAATTTAATAAAAAATAAAAAAATTTAAAAAAATAAAAGACCTAAAAATTCTAAACTATTTCTTCATGGTTTTAGCTTTGCTAATAAAAAAATTTATGTTGCACATAATTAAGTAAATATCACACTTACACAGTGTCTTGCTCTGTGGACAAGGACAAAAGTGGCTGTGGCGTGGGCTCAGAAAGCTGCGTCTGCTCTGAGGTGGTTCCTGCTTCTACTACAGTGGCCTTCAAGGAGCTCTTTGTGGAAGGAGGCAACAGTGGCAATGGAGAAGGCTCATGACGTTGCTTATCCACTGAGGTGGTTCCTGCCTCCATTGCAAGGGCCTTCAAAGCCTCCACTGCAAGGGCCTTCAAGGCATCTACTACAGGGGGCTTCAAGGAGTCATCAGAACCTGTGACTCACAGACAAAAAGCCAACAAATAAAAATTATCAGACAGCAGAATCAAACAGTAACATGGAGTTAGAAATTTGGACACAGATAGTGCTAATGATGTTAGAAATTAGTATTCCCCACCAGTTTTTGATTTTTGAAATATCCAAATAAAGAGACTAATAATTAGGTGTTACAAATGGAGATCCCATCCTGTGATAAACAAAAACCATTTGTATGCCATTTATATCGAGCAGCAGTATAACACTGGTAGTGCAAATAACAGAGAACACAGTAGAGCACAGGTATTTTCCAGCCAAACAAAATAGAAAGTTTTTCTTTTCTTCTTTTTATTCATTTTTTCTTATTGGAAAACATCCCCAATGAATCATTTACCTCAAAGAAGAGATTCAAGTATGGGATAAATTGTATCATGTATGGCCTGTGAATAGAATAAATAAAATTTCGATCACCACTATCTTTGAAGAGAAAAAGAATGAAAAACAACCTGACTGCTGAGATGGATTTCTCTCTTGCTTGGGAGCTAGACGTTGATTACCAATTTCCACCAACTGAGTCATCAAATCAGCATCTGATTTAATAGGGAGAAATATAGAATCCAGCTTACGTCTTAGAACTGGTTTACGCCACTTCAATGCCCTCCACCAGTCAACCTCTCCAATAATCACCTTCAAATTATTACTAGAAACTTCCATGTTAGAAAGAGCCTCAATGCTTGGGCAATTATAGAAGCTCATCCATTTCAAGCCTGGTGCAATGCGTAAACCACTTGAAATGCTGGCTAATTTAGGTAAGTAATGAAGAGATATCTTCTTTAACCGTAGAAGGTATGTTTTGAGCAGCGTATCTTCTGCAGGGACTTCATGAGTCACCAAGCTGTTTATTTTGGGACAGTTTTCAACCACAAGCTCCTCTAAACGGTTGAGATTTTCAAGCAAAGCCAAAGTAAAAATGGTCTTCAATTGGGGGCATGCATACAATTCTAGAGACTTGAGACTGGATAGGCAACCCTTCGAGATTGGCCCCTTCCATATACTGCCTAAATTCTTCAGGTAGTGAAGCCTCAAGTATTGGAGTGATCCAAGTATCATTTTTTGATGAACATCTCCATCATCATCTCCTTGTCTATAATTTTCTGCTCCATCCACAAGGGTTTGAATCTTGCTACATTCCCCCAATACACAAAATTCTAGCTTCATTGTATTTTCAATCCCAAATTCAGACAGTTTAGTAAGAGTTAAATGGCGTTCCAAAAGCAGAGCAGTAGCATGTTCGAGTATCTTCTTAATTTCCATTGGGATACCTTCACCATTGACATACTTCAAGCATCTTTCTTGCTGTTCAAATTTGACCGCAATTTCTTGTGGTAGTCGAGATACAAAGCGCTTGCGATGGCTGCCAATAATAAACCTGAAGTTCATCAATGATAGGTTTCTCGTTGATGTTCCACTCCCCATGAACTCATTCACAAGTATAACCTCTGGCAAGTAAAGTTTAAGAGTCTCCAAGTGTTTGAAGCTGCCGACTTCCTTAACAACTTCCATGTTTGCATCCCATCGCTTGTCATCTGGATTTACATGTATGCCTAACTCTTCCAATTGAGTGAGTTCTGATAACACGTTGCAGGGAATCATTGTATCTGACGATTGGTTATTTTGTTCAGTTTGGTCACTGTACCCATAGAAGGACACTCTAAGGCACTTGAGGTTGGTCAGCATTTTGATATTCACAGGTAGGCTTATAATTTCGGTCCCTTCAAGATCAAGCACCTCAAGATTTATGAGATTACCAACTTGAGATGGTAACTCCATGAGAAGTTGACATCCTCTTAGAAGGAAGATTCTGAGTTGGACCAATTCAAAAAGAGATGGTGGTAAAGATCTAATTGTAGTGTTGGACAAGTCTAAAAATTGTAGGCTAGGCATCTCTTCAAAGAATATTGGAGGAATAACTCTCAGACCATGATTGGCTTGTAAGAACAGTGCCCTGAGTTTAGGGCAATGTGGACTCTTCGGTAGCTCAGACAGTTTATTGTTCATCAAATGTACCTCACTGGCTTTTTCCCATGCCTCGTCTCTTGGTGGCTCAGTTAATCCCTTTCCCCCTAGCCAAAGAAATAGTGACTCTCTTTTAGGTCCTAACATATTTAGCAAGACCTCATGGATTTTACTGTGCATTCTGACAAAATAAGGACCTCTATTCCAAGACCTCTTGAACAAGAAGGCGTCAACAAGATGCCGAACCCTCTCTTTTCCTTCATCCACTGTGCTAATTAAGCCGTCTGTGATCCACCTGCCAATCAAATCTCCTTCCTTTAACCCTCCCCAGCATCCCATTTCTACTAAGTACTTCAAACAGTTCATTGCAGACCCTAAACGTCCACAGACGAATGCTAATGCATTAAATAAGACATCATCGTCTCTCAACTGAGTGGGTTGTAAGGTCAATGCAAGAGATGCACATTCCCATGTGTGAACCTCATCAATATCTCTCAAGGCTGTTGCCATTAAAACAATGACAAGTAAATGACCCTTGCACTCTTTGACCATGCGTATTGCAAGGTGTTGGATGCCTGAAAAATGAACAACATCGCCAACTTCCCTACAAAATAACTCCCATGTGAACAGATGATCCTCCAACCTAATCTCCAGATCGGCTTCTGTGTGATCAGCTCTCCTTCCCATAGAGCAAGTTGTACAAACCATCTTTTGAAACTTCTTTGAGTTCCACCAATTGGTCCCCACGTTGTTCAGATTTCTCGTTGAAGCAAGATCAACATCATCAAGAAGGATCAAAAAGCTTTTGCTTTGCAGCAATCCATCCACTTCCTGTCTGCTGGATGTTGAGAGACCCAGTTCTCTTGCAATGACATCTTCAATATCTCTAGCACTTTTACAAGACGAGGCCTTAACGTGAATGACAAGATCAAACATTTCCTTTTCTTGCTGTAGATTCTTCAATCTTGACGTGAGGAGGCCTGCATCATCTCTGCCAGAGATCAAAATCCTCTGAAATTTGGGAATTTCTATAACTTGTAAAATTTGGCGAAAAGCAAAATCAATAGCCAAATTGTACACTTTTGTAGTAGGTGTTCTACCCCATTCAGTCCCCCTTTGCATCTTCTCAATGAATTCTGGTCGAACATAAGCTTCAATATCGTGGATTGAATGATCAAGCAGTAGACTGATTCTAGGAGAGAGCTCTGAAACATCGATTTCTTTCTTCCTGTAAACTGCTTCTCTTAGTTTCTGATTAATCGCCAAAACATCAAGAATCCAACCTTCGTGACTCTTTTTGATTGCCGAGCTGAAAGGAGGATATGACAAAATAAGGCATAGGACATCTTTCACCCTGTTCAGTCTCAAAGCTCTGTCCCTGATTGTGTGTGTGGCAGAAACAAGGAAAAGTCATTATCAGAGGATTAGTTCTAGACCTGTAAAAGTTAGCCTCTTATCATAATATATAGAAACACAAAGACAAGAATATTCAGCACCCATATGCAAATAATCAATGGGAGAGATACTTGATGGTGATTGTGTTGGAGAAATAGGGTTGATAGAGAAACACAAACAATTACAAAGAAGAGAAAATAGGGGAGAATTAAAAATTTATTGTATTTCACTACATTCTCTTATTCAAATATTACATAATCTCTTATTTATAGATACTCATACTTGACAAAATAGAAACTCCTAATAATATATGTATATATATACGGTACTCAAAAATAGAAATTAAAATAATAACTCAAAATAAAATATTCTCCCTTAACTTTTAAAAACTGAATCTAATTGTAATATTTAGAAAGCTTCTAAATCAAGTTTAACTTTCCAACATGTCCCCTTAAAGTTGATTTGTGACTCCAAGTAGAGCATTCTTAGCCTTCTAAAATCTTCAACTTGAGAAGCGTGGTAAAAATATTCATAATTTGATCTTGAAATTTTGTAAATTTTAATTGCACTTCATTTTTCATAATGCACCCTCTAATAAAATGATATCTTGTATCGATGTGCTTGCTTCGATTATGGAAAACTGGGAAAAAAAATTTAATTTTTATAATTCATCATTGATTTGTTGTCCACATAAATTTCCATTGGTCCCTTTTGTGGAAAATTAAGCTCTTTCAACAAAAAATTGAGCTAATTGCATGGCATACACATTATATTGTAGAAACAAATTCCACTTCACAAGTTGAGAGTGTCCAATAGGTTACTTCTTTGCGGTCCAAGTGAATGCAATATCTCCCATAAAAAGCACAAAGCCAATGATGCTCTTTCGATCGTCCAAATCTTTGGGGTAATCACTATCACTATATCCAACAAGTTTAAAGTTGTTATTAACATAAACCATAAGCAAGTGCACCTTTGATGTAGCAAAGAATTCGCTTGATGGTCTTCATGTGAGTAATCATTGGTGCTTCTATAACATGACTAATGAGTTTAAACACAAAAAGCATGTCCAATCTTGTACAAGTCATATACCGTAGGCTTCTAACTAAACTTTTGTATTATGATGAGTGCACCTTTTTTCTTTCTTCATATCTTTACAATTTAACTCCACATTTTATTGGTGTGTTCGCCAAATTACACATTCATGTCAAACTTCTTGAGAATTTCTTTCGCAAAGCTTTCTTGAGAAATAAAAATACAATTTTATGTTTGTTTCACTGCTATGCCAAGATAGTATGACATGAGACCAATGTTGGTGATCTCAAACTCTCAAACCATTACTTCTTTGAACTCATTAAACATGGTTGGATTGTTTTCAATGAAGATCAAGTCATCCACTTACAAGCAAACAAGTAACATGTCACTTTTATGTAGAGAGCAAGTTCACAAGGGCATTTAATAAAATTATCTTGAAAATATTTGTCAGTTCTACTATTTCATGCTTTTAGTGCTTATTTTCGTTTATAAAACTCTCATTGACATCATCGCATTAGTGGTTTTCAATCTAAATCCAAAACTAAGTTGTGTCCATAACTATCTAATCTTGTTTTTTTTTATTTTTTTTTATTTTCTTCTATTCAAACTTTTAATTTTTTTTTATAAAAATGATTATCTTAATGACTATTTAGAGACATTTTTATTTTATTTTTTAAAATAAGAAATAATATTAACTTTTATATAAGATACAAGAACTCCTAGAGACTTACATTGAAAAAAATAAGGATTTTAAAACTTGTTTAAAAATTTTAAGAGCCTTTTTGGTGGTGTGATTTAAAAATAAACAAAAAACTATTTTTAAAAATTCATAGTAATGTTTGGATGTTGTTCTTTGTTTTTCATTTTAAAAAACACAGTGAAATAAAGAATAATTTTTAGAGAAGCAAGTAAAAGTTCTTTTCACTCATTTTTAAAAACAAATGAAAAAGATAGATAAATTAAGGAAACAACTATAAAAAGTAAATGAAGTAGAACATGACACTTTTCTTTTTTCATTAATTTTCTTTCCATGACCCAATATTGATGATCAAAAGTTTCAAATATTATATGTAGTTGAATTACACATATTTTTTTTTTAAATTTTCTTTAATTATTCTAAAACTTTTCATTAAGCAAATAAATTTCAAATCAAACTATACTTTATACATAAAATTTATTATTTTCTAAAAATAATTTGAAACTCAAAAACTGATTTAATTGGTATTAAAAAGTCATAAATTAAAATTCATTTTGAATGACTTGACTAGTTTCTTCTTTTCATATAATCATACATTTACAATTTTTTTTTCACTAGGCAAATAAATTTCAAATCAAGTAAGACTTAATCCGTTGGATTCATTAATGAATCTAGTAGTTTTGAAAATTATTTAAATGTTATAAGACAAAATATATATACATTTTATACAAAATGATTAACTTTTATAGAAGTTTCTGATTTAAAGAAAAAAAAATATAACAAGAAATGTATGAAAATGGAAACAAAATACACTCTTCATCCTTTAAATATCATCATTTATCTATTATTTTTGTAAGGACCAAACTTTGGTACCAAAGTGTAGTTGCTTGGTATACCGTATGGTTGCACCTATAATTTGTTCTTATGTGTATATCAATAAATAAAACAAAATAAAAAATAAAAAAAGCAAATTTAAAAATAAATACAACCAAAATAAAAAGTTTAAGTGAGTTTGGATTATATACATTCATTAGAATAAAACATTTTGGTAGGAAGGAGAATAAAAAGTTAAAATAATTTCATTTTTGGAATAAAAAAAATATAACCAAGTTGGAAATCTCATTGCTTTGAGATATATACAATATTTTTTACTTATTTTCATACAAATATGAAAATTATTATATTAAATGATATTGATTTTTTATTTATTTTATAAATATTCTTCATACTTTATATTTAGCTTATATTTTTTATATCCTAGTGAATTTTTGTATTCAACTCACAAATTTCATATTTCAATATCATTATCACATTCTTTGTACTTTAATCACATCTTTTTGTTCCTCAACAACATTTTGTCTGATCAAATTTTTTGTACTTCAATCACATTTTTGTACTTAGTTTTATTTTTTATATATTAATACTTTAGTCACATTTTCATACCTTAGTCATATATTTTGTATTCTTATCTTAACACCCTAATAACAATTTTTTGTATCTTGGTTACATTATATATACCTATATTACCTTTTTTGTATCTTAATACCTTAGTCATATTCTTAATTCAATCGTATTTATATTCTGTAAACATAGTTTATATCTTTTATACATTAATACCTTGATCACATTTTTCATATTTTAGTACCTTAATCATATATTTTGTACATCATTGATGTTTTTTTAAAATTTATGCTACTATTTATGTTTGGATCATATTTTTATACCTTAGTACCTTGATCATATTTTTTGTAATTTATCATATTTATCATCATACTACTCATACTTAGGTCACCTTTCATACCCTACTATCTTGATCGTATTCATTGAGTAGACCTCAAAATTGGTCCTAAGATCATTTTTTGTTTAAAATTTCAAGACCATTGTTATCTTTATTTTTGGCCCAAGCCTACATGCACACCCATTTTTATAAGATTAAATTCTAGTTTGCCCATTTCAAGATCTCATTTTCACTGTCAATTGATCTTTGAATTTTTCAAACCTAAAGACCCATCTTGAAACACCCACAACTACGCCTCTTCTTTTTCTCCCCTTTACTTCTCTTTTATTCATTTCTTCTTCTTCTTCTTCTTCTTTGTTTTTTTTTTTTTTTTTATGGTCAAAAGATCAATATAATTTAAAAAGCCAAAAAATTGCTACATAAAGTACATAGAAGTATACAAGTGAATTCCAAAATAAAAAACAAAAAAACCCTCCCCTTACTTGAAACCTAACCAATCGACTAAATCAATCATAGACAAGGACTTAATCCTTAGGACCCCTTTGCTCTATTATAAAAAATTACACAAAAATAAGAATTTTAGCTCTTGATATGATAACTCAATATTTTCAAAAACTCTTATATTTATCTTTTTCTAAATAGTTTAGAAAACACAGATGAGGGATATTTGCCTTCTTTCTCCTCTTTCAAATAGAGCAACCATGCTGACTTAGAAGCATTGCGTAGACTAAGGAATGCAACACCCAAACCACTCTAAATAAGGAGAAGACCAACTACCATAACAAACTTTCTATAAAATAATGAAGAAGGATGTTATCACAAGATTCCTTCTTGTCTTTGCATAGAAAACATTTGTTCATTAGTGTCCACCATTTCCGCCTCAAGTTATCCATAGTTAGAACCCCTTTCTAAGTTGCTTTTGAAATGAAAAAGCTCATTTTTGTTGGAGCCTAAGAATTCTAAATAAGCATTGTCAAGAAATATTCTAAACCCATCTGAATCATCCTATCATAGAAAGCTTTAATTGAAAATTTGCCTCCATTTGTGGCTATCCACATTGCTTTGATATCTACCTCTTTACTCATTGATTTACCTTGCAAGCACAAAAAAAGAGCTTCAACACAATGCAACTCCCAATCTCATAAATTCCTTATGAAATGAGGGTTCCAAAGTCCCCCATTATCCACCTACTCCTAGGCATCATAGACTTGAGCATCCTTTAAGGTGGCTATAGGATGGAAAAGAGGTTCTTAAAGAGGTGTCCATACACCAAATGTCCTTCCAAAATCTTAGCATTTTTCCATTGCCCACAACATAAGAAATATTACTTCTAAAAGTGTCTTACTTTTTTTTTCTACCCCATAATCATGAATGATTACTGGCTTCCATAAGGGCTCCCCTTTTTATGCGAACCTCCAATTCCACTTGCCTAATAGAGCCTTGTTTAAATAGAAAGATTTTGAATGTCCAACCCTTGTTCTAACTTTGGCTTATAAACTTTGATCCAACTCACTAAGTGGCACTAATTTTCAAGAGACCCCCTCCCCACATAAAGTCCCTTTGAATTTTTTCCAATTTATGCCACACTCCTTTTGAAATAAAAAAAAATGGAGATGAAATAAATAGATAGGCTAGACATGTATTTTTTATAAGAGTCCACTACTTCCCCACTTCTCCCCTCCTCCTCCCCTCATTTTGGATAAATATTATCTTTTCCACCTTGCAAGCTTTCTCTACACCCTCTCTTCTACTAAGTCCCAAATTGTTGTTGATTTAAAGACAACACCTAAAAGAAGCCCAAGAGATTTGGAAGGTAGCGATCCTATCCTACACCTTAGAATATTCATCAACTCCTTCATAATAGGAACCCTTCTTACAGAGATTAACTTACTTTTTTCTAGGTTTAAGCCTTGAAATTACTTCAAACCACATCAAAATCTAATGAAGATGCAATAATTGGTCCTTGAAAGCTTCACAAAAATCAATGTATCATTCACAAAATAAAAGGTGAGACACTTCTACTCATTTGCTACCTTTGCCTCCCACTTAAGAAAGCTAAGAGTCTCCATAGTCAAAGCAAATAAATAAAAAGATAGAGGGTCTCCTTACCTGAACCTTTTAGAGTTATGAAAAAAGCCAATTGGGGTCTCATTGATCAAAATTGAAAATTGACTTTTGAAATACACCAATTAATTCACTCAATCCACTTATAAATAAAACTCATCTTATTTAGAACTGCTAACAACAAGCTTCAATTTACATGATCGTAGGTCTTTTATATGTCTAGCTTACATAGATTAATGTCATTAGAACCACTCTTTAGTCTCGAGTCAATGATTTCATTGTCAATAAGGATTTCATCATGAATTTGTCTCCTTTCGACAAAAACATTTTGAAAAGAAGAGACTATATTTCCCATCATTTTTTTAGCCTATTTGCTAGAACATTGACCAATAATTTGTACAAACTCCTAACCAAGCTAATAGGCCTAAAATCCTTTAGGTCTTTTGTACTAATCTTTTTTGGGATTAAGACAAAAAAAGGTAACATTCAAACTTCTTTCAAAAAGCCCTTGGTAAAAGAATTCCTTAAAGAAACCCAACACCTCACTTTTAATAAAGTCCTAACAAAGATGCTAAAAAGCCATAGTAAACTTGTCAGGACCCTAGAGCTTTATTCCCATTCAAAGCTAATACAGTAGAAAATACTTCCTTGTCAAAGAAAGGACACTCCAAACACTTGGCCTCCTCTTGATTCAAAGACTCAAAGGATAACCCATTAATACTAGGTCTTTAATCATCATTTTTAGCAAAGAGATGACGGTAAGCCTTATACACCCTTTCCTCCTCACCAAAAAACTAGTTCTCATCCATTCTTACTTAGGCCAAATAGTTTCTCCTATAATGAGCATTCACCATTTTTGTGAAAGAATTTTGTACTTTTATCTCCCCTCAGCATTCGTCTTTCTAATTGCCACACAACCAAAGGCCTCCCAATTACATATCTTTAAGATTTCTTCAAGGCTCGCAATTTGGAAGCCCAAACAAAACTACTAGAGCCCTTGAAATTGTAGCCTACCTACTAGTTTTTAATTAAGTCTTTGTGGTCATCCACTTTAATCCACATATTTGTAAATTTGAAAGAATTTCTTTCCTTCCTTGTGTCATCCTCATCTAACAAAATAGGTGAATGATAAAAAAATGACCTTGATAAGACACACTATAGAAGCCTAGAAAAATGATTCTCCTATTCTTCAAGTACTAGGAAACGATCCAAGCAAGACATAGATTGGTTGTTTAAACCTCCAAACTAAGTAAATGCTCCTTAATTCAAGGGAAAATCAATGAAAATTCAACTCCTCAATAATCTTTGAAAATCTTTGCATAGTCTAGCCTGAAATAATTCGTCATTTCTCTTGGATATCTGATTATGTTCAAATCTCCTCAATACACCAAGGATCTCCCCATAAACCTCTAATATCTCCCAATTTTACACAAAAATAATCTTGCTTACCTCTTAGAATAGGCTCATAAACCCCATAAAAATACCCATATAAACCCATGTTCACAGCTCTTGAAACGTCAAGAAATAGAGAAAACTCTTACCTTTATCTTTGATGAATCCAACACTCTGTTATCCTAAAAGACCACAATGCCACCAATTAATCCCCATGTTTTTCCTGCTTCCTAATATAAAAAACAACCCATATTAACACTTCTAATCAAATGCCCTGACATTTCTTGCACATTGGTCTCTTGGAAAAAAGACCAAACCAAGATTTTGCATTCTCATTGTGGATTTAATAACCTTCTATTTTGTTGTTAACCCCTCTAACACTCCATGGGAATATGCTAATCTTCATGGGAAGGCATAAACTATATCCTTTCTTCACTCCACACCTTTCTTTCTCTATATTCCTTATTAGACCATTATTTTTTTATAAACAATTTTACCTTCCTAAGTTCTTTCTTAGTTTCAAATAAAGATAAAAAGTCTTGAGACCTATTGCTACATGAAACCTCTTTCTTCTTTCTAACCTCCATTTTCCTCAATATGACCATATTTCATTTATAGACCTATCAATTAACAAACCCATAAACCTACTGAACATAACCAACTTGCTTTTTAACCATTTAGTTGAAAAATCCTTCCCGCACTTTGGCCTTGCAGACACAATGGTTTCAAAACCTTTGTTTACCCCCACAATTTGAATGTTGAAAGTGAGGGGTCACTAACCTCTTTCAAACTTACTATACTACCATCTTGAAGGACTATTTTTAAAGGGCGCCCTCATCCTTGAAATACGAAGATATAGTGAGCTGCCTACACACCCTCTTCATACCCTTCTCAATCTGCCTAAAAATCCAAAGCTCAAACCCACCCTTATGAGAAAGAGAAAGAAATTAAGAAGAGGCCTCACTCCCCAATTTAAAAATAGATGAAAAAGATGAACTTAGGGTGATATTGTAAGAGTGAATGTGATACTCCACCATCATTGATATCACCACTATCCTCAAATCCTCAACACCCCTTCTTTAAAAAAAAAACCCTTCGATAGTACATCTCGTCTAAAAGCAAGTCTAAAATCTTCTTTCAGTTTATTCCTAACACCCTTAACAACTCCCTACTCATAAGTTTTATAAATCGTTAAGGCTTTAGAAGAGACAAGTCCTTCACTACTGACTAAGGCTAAGTCCAAGTCCATTTCCTTTGGGTTGCAAAACATAATCTCTAAGCTAACTTCCTTAAGCCTATTAAAAAAAGACTGAGCTACTTGGGCCTCTAAATTCAGCTCTTCTAGCCCAAAGACCTCATTAAAAGCTTGGTCCAACTTTTCTACATAGTAGGCTCTATTGGTAGTGTTGTTTAAACATGCCTCCTATGATAATAAGTCTTTCTTTTGACTAACTTTTATCAAATCCCTAAAAAAAAAAAAAAAACAGATTTTCTTGAGTTGAAAAAACCTTCTTAAGGGCCCACCATGTTGATATTTCTTTCCTCTACCTAAAACAACTATCTTTTTCTCCAAACCCTTCGGATGAGAAAATGGCAAGTGCTCTACCTCACTTCTAATAACAAGACTCAACATCTTTATTCTCTTGAGGGCACATAAGCTTGTAACCAATTGTTCCTTAACCTCTAGCTCCCTACTCTCAACACTTAGGATTATGATTGGAGCCAAAATATGTGCTCTAATGGCATATACTCAATATGATTTATGCACCATAAGACACTCAAATCATCCAACCTGACCTAGATTGATGCTGAGGCCCTAGTTATGAATTTAACTTGTGTTTTGGAGATCTATCCCAGGTTTAAGGGAAGAACAAGGTGCAAGCTAAATCATTTTAAAATTTAAAAGATAAAAAAGGTTAAATAAGGAAATGAGCGAGTCAAGACTCATGGAATATGAGGAAAGACAAGACAAGGATATCATGAGTTTGGTAGATGAATAATGACCATTATGGAGTAAGAAAGAAGGCACACAAACATGGAAAATGAGGCATGAAGAAAATTCATAAAGTTACATGGAAATTTAGAACTCAAAATTTGGTGGTAACATATACTCCAACTTTGAGGAAAAATTTGGAGCACTTTTCGAAGTGCATTTTCATCAAGCCATATAATTTTTGAAGTTTTAGAAGTTAGAAATCTAATACTTCAAACGGTGTACAAATCAGAGCTAAAACGAGGAAGTTATGCACGTTTGAAGCAAACTAGTTAGAAAAGGATGTTGAGTTTGAAATTCACTGTACATTTCGAACTTGACCCTTGCATTTCGAATTCGGTCTCCTTCTTCCACTTATGAGTTTGAAATTCACTTAGGACTCACCCAAATTTTGAACTCAGCCACTGGTGATCAAGTTTGATCCATAAGACACATCAAAAACAAGTTCTAAATGCCTCTATCCAATTCAAAAATGTATTGTACTCATTTAAAACTCATAATTTTTTAAGCTTTTTAGGTTGTTTATAACTTTTATTGTAATATATAAACTCTCTTAGTTCTAAGGTTTAGGAATCTCCCGGGGAGTTTGACATTTTGGTGGGGAAGAAGACAAGAACTTCGATTTGTTTATTTTCTTTTTTTATTACATATATTGTTTTTAGTTTCTTTTTATTCAATTTATGGATTTTTTTTTACTCTATTATGGATAGTGAATGTGACATGACCCCCATGAAACACTAAAAAACCAACTTGGGGCTTGAAGCATGATGAAAACCTAAGGGCTCGAAACTTATAGGAACAATGAGTAAATTATTATAACAATGAGATTAATTAATGGTTGAGTTACAATTTATTAATTTTTGAACTTATCATTGTGAGTTAGTTTAGGGAATAATACGATAGGTTATTACTTGATACTAGTGATTCATGGTAACTCTTAATTATTAGTTATCCTGGTTTTCCCTATTGTTATCTGCCCCTCAAAGCAAAACTATAAGGAGTAGGAAAAGTTAAAAAGTCAAACCTTAAAATAGTAATCAATCTCATTCATTTGATAGTTTTAGGAATTTGTTTTAAAAAGGAAAAATTAGGTTTCAAATGCAACGTTGGGTTATAGAGTTCAAGTTGATCAGGAGCAGCCAAGGATCCCAAAACTTTAAGATCACTCTACTTAAGAAACCCTTGTTTTCTATGTTTTTATACCTTAAGTTGGATTATGGAAAGCCCTAAACTTAAATCAATTAATTAAAAATTAATAATCATTTTATTATTAATTTAATTTATTTTGCTTAGTTTCACTTTATTCACATATTGTTTTTCACTTAAGGATTAAAACAAAAACGATTCATTTATCTTAGTACTGACAAATTCCATAAGCTAGTCCTTGAAGACAATACCCAGAGTGCTACAAAAGTCGTAATTATTTTTTCTCTAGTTTTTCTTTACTAGAGTTGCTATGTAAAAAAGCTTAGTATTTTGAACAATAGAGAATATCGGTTGGACTACCTGTTATAGCTAGGGTAGCAGCTTGCAACATAAATGAATGGAAAATTTTTAGCAACCCACTACCACCAATAAGGATCCTAATAGTTTTCTCTAGTTAGACTTAACAAGCACCCTTGCCAACCTAAAATTTCACTACTTAGCAATATCTTCATCTACTACAACAAAACCTACACAAGCATCCCTCAAATATATATATATATATATATGAACCTCTTATTCTAAAAATGCACTAATTAAACCAATTATAATTACCCAACCTCATTTACACAATTTCCAATACTAACACAACCAACATCTGGGACCCATCCTTCCAAAACCAAATCTTTTTGCTTGTACCTCCTTACCCCTTACTTAAGAACCATTTTTGCTTCATTATGGATTCAAATTCAAATAGGAAAAGGACTCTTCCCATCTTAGCCACCTAAAGACCCCTTTTAAGTTCCAATTAAACATAGCCCATCTTTAGAGCATCTTTAAATCCAAACCATAATCTGAAGTCCTTCCTCATTTCTCCACTAAACATTTCTTCAAAGCTTTAATCTTGTTGTCAACTTTCTTTTCCCCTAGTTTCAATTACACAATGTCACCTACTTCAAAGTTACGCTTTTTTAAAACCTCTACATAAGAAGTTCAACATGACTCAACAATCATGCCACTAACTACACTAGGCCCATTTAGACAGAGGTTATAACCTAATGTAAGGGGGATCATTCCTAAACTATAGTGCTTCCTCATAAATATTGACCAACCCCTTAGAAGTGTTTACGTTTTGAGATTGCCAAAGTGAACCATTTATCCTCTATTGAGCAAATCGAACACTGTATAAACCTATCCACAAAGTTGTTATAAAGGTTTAGCTTGTAACACTTGTCTCCTTATAAAATATTTTGAAAAGATTTCCTACCATTTTCAAAAACAATAACCTCTCATATTTTGCAACAAAAAGGAACAAACTTTTTTCCCCAAACATGATCTAACTAGAGAAACCATGACCTTTTTTAAGAACTCTACCTATTACCTTCTCCTTGACAACTTTTACTAAGAAGTTGAAGAAAATGGCTGGTGGAAAGACCCTTTGCAAAAGAGAAAGAAGAAAGCGGTGTCCGCATTGCGCTCTAAAAAGGATTTAAGAGATTGGATTGTACGGTTAGCTATGGAGAGCCTGTGCTTGCGAATAGAAGGAGTGGCAAGAACAAATGGGAAATGATCCCTATGGATTGATGAAGATCAAAATCCTCTCTTGGAATGTTAGAGGGCTCAACGATAGGGAGAAAAAGAGGATGATTAAATCAGTAGTTAGATCCTAGAAAGCATATTTAGTTTGTTTTTTAGAAACAAAGGTGCAGAAGATGTCGTTAAAGGTGGTGAAAAGCTTGGGCGCTAGAAGGTTTATGGACTGGGGTGTAGTTGATGCTGAGGGTGCCTCAGGAGGCATTCTGATTTTTTTGGGACAACAGGATTCTGGAACTCTTGGAGCTAGAGCGAGGTGGTTTCACCATCTCGGGTCGCTTTAGGAATGTGGAAAATGGTTTTGTTTGTTCACTGGTGTTGAGGAAAAAATAGGAGTTTTGGAAAGAATTGGGTGCAATTAAAGGCCTATGGGATGATCCCTGATGCATGGGGAGGGATGAAAGGATTTCAATTCCATTAGATTTCTAGGGGAATGGAGAAATGGGCTCAGTCTAATAGTCGAGATGAGAAGGTTCTCTGAGGTCATTGAGGAGTTAAGTCTAAAGGATTTGACCTCTTTCGGCGGTCATGTGGTACGGTGGTCTTAATTCTCAAGTAGCTTCAAGGTTGGACCGCTTTCTAGTCTCCAACGAGTAGGAGAGTCATTTTTCTGGTGTCTTTTAATGTGCTCTCCCTAGAATCGTCTTTAATCACTGTCCCATTTCTCGAGAGGGCAACAGGTTAAAAAATGCAAGACTTCATTCCACTTTGAGAATATGTGGCTTTTGTTGGATGGTTTCAAAGAGCTAGTAAGAGAGTGGTGGACTAGGTACTCGGTTATAGGGTCTAATAGTCACTGCTTTGTTGAAAAGTTGAAAGCTCTTAAAAGGGATCTAAGAAGATGGAATAAAGAAGTTTTTGGTAATGTCTCTACTAGAAAATCTGAGGTCTTCTCTCAAATTTAGTTTTGAGATTCAAAGGAGAGTGTTAATCCCTTGTATTTTGAGGAAACAGAGGCTCAAATGAGGGATTTGGAGTAGTACAAGAATTGCGTTTTAATGGAAGAAACTTTTTGGAAAGAAAAATCTAGGAAAATCTGGTTAAATGAGAGTGATAAAAATACCGAATTTTTTCATAAGATGGCCAACACCAAGGCGAGAAGAAACTTTTTATCCAAGGTGAAAATTAATGGGAACACTCTTACTGGTGAGAAAGATATCAAGTCTGGGGTGTGTAGGGCTTATAGGATCGAAAAATGAGGACCGGAGACCTAGAATTGGGGATTTACAGTTTCGTGTTTTGGGGACAAAAATGTTCAAAAGTTTCAAGGCTTCTTTTTCAGAAAAAGAAGTGCTCGAAGCCCTGTGCAACCTCTCCGGTGATAAAGCACCTGGCCCAGATGACTTCACCATGGTATTTTGGTAATTTTCCTGGGATTTTACCCAAGTTGAGATTATGGCCTTTTTTGGTGACTTTTTCTACCTTGGCACTTTCTAGAGGAGTCTAAACTCCACTTTTCTCGTTCTGATCCCAAAAAATGGGGTGTGAAATAGTTGAAAGATTTTAGACTGATAAGTTTGGTTGGGTGCCTTTACAAATTACTTGCCAAAGTCTTGGCAAATAGGTTGAAACTAGTTGTTGGGGAGGTGGTTTCAAAGTACAAGCATGTCTTCATTTAGGATAAGCAAATTTTGGATGTCACGCTCATGGCAAATGAGGCTGTAGACTATAGGTTGAAGGATAATCTCTCTGGTTTCCTTCTAAAAATTGGACATTGAGAAGACGTTTGATCATGTCAATTAGGATTGCCTTCTGTCAGTTATGTCCAAGATGGGGTTTGGGTAGAAGTGGATTAATTGGATTAGATGGTGTATCTCCATAACTAATTTCTCAATTTTAATTAATTGAATCCCTTCAGAATTTTTTCGTACCACTAGGGGCTTGAGACAAGGTGACCCGTTATCCCCTTATCTCTTCTTATTAGTCATGGAGACTCCAGTTAGCTGCTTCTCAAAGCCATAAGCAGAGGTTTCATTAAGGGGTTTAAGGTGGGAAGCAATAGTAGAATAGAAAGAGATCTGCTCCATCTTCTGTTTGCTGATAACACCCTTTTATTTTGCGAGGCCAATAGTGAGTAGCTAAGATACTTGAGTTGGATGTTTTTATGGTTTGAGGCAATTTCTAGGTTAAAAGTGAACAAGGATAAAAATGAGGTTGTTCCTATAGGAAGGGTTGATTCTTTAGAGGATATCGTTTTAGTATTGGGGTGTAGAATTGGGAAGCTTCCTACTTCTTATTTGGGTCTACCCTTGGGTGCTTCTTTCAAATCCTCAAGCGTGTGGGATATAGTGGAAGAGAGATTCAGAAAATGTTTGTCCTTATGGAAGAGACAATATCTCTCTAAAGGGGAAGGCTTACCTTGATAAAGAACACTCTTTCAAGTCTCCCAATTTACTTTATGTCTCTTTTTGTAATTCTGCGAAAGGTGTGTACAAGACTTGAAAATATCCAAAGAGACTTCTTGTGAGGTGGTGGTGCTTTAGAGAAAAATCGCACTTGGTGAATTGGAGTTCAATTTGTGCTAATATGAGACAGAGAGACTTAGGTATTTGCAGTCTTGTGACCCTAAACAAAGTTTTGCTTGAGAAGTGGAAGTGGAAATTTGCTGTAGAGAGGGATTCTTTGTGGAAACAAGTCATCATAGACAAATTTGGGGTAGAGGAAGGAGGTTGGTGTTCGAGAGAAGTGAGAGGACCCTATGGTGTCGGAATGTGGAAAGCTATTAGAAAAGATTGGGAAAGTATTCGCCCTAGATCCTACTTTATCGTAGGAAAAGGAAGGAAAGCCAAATTTTGGAAGGATTTGTGGTGTGAGGACCAAGCTTTGAAAGATGCTTTCCCTAATTTGTTCCGATTGGCGGTTAACAAGGATCAATGGGTGTTTGATGCTTGGGAGGATGGTGGAGAGGTGGGTAGTTGGAATCCTTTGTTTTCAAGACACTTTAATGATTGGGAAATGGAATAAGTGTAGGGCTTGCTCTAGAAACTCCATCATTTGGTTTTGAATAGAGATGTGGAGGATGTCTTGAGTTGGAAGAATAGCAAGAATGACTCTTTTTCTGTTAGATCTCTCTATCGCTCCCTCACAAAAGCCTTTAGTGACCTTTTTCCTTGGAGCATTATTTTGGAGATCTTGGGCTTCCATGAGGGTAGGGTTTTTTGCTTGGGAAGCATCTTGGAACAGAATCTTAACCATTGATCCACTCAAAAGAAGGGGTTGGAATATGCCAAATAGGTGTTACTTGTGTAAAGTGGAAAAGGAAACCAATAACCACTTGATCATATTTTGTAAGAAGGCTACAAAGCTATGGAGCTTGCTTTTTTCTCTTTTTGATGTGTAATGGGTCCTGCATTCCTCAATCAAAAGGAATTTGATAGGTTGGCATGGTGCTTTTGTGAGCAAGAGAAAGGAAAAGGCTTGGAGGGTTTCCCCCTTTTGTTTAATGTGGACCTTATGGAAGGAAAAAATGAAAGAGTGTTCAATGACATTGAACAATCTGACCAAGCTTTAAAATTTTCTTTTTTGTACACTTTTATGAATTGGGATAAGGTGTATTTAAAATATCATTCTTTGTCCTTGATTGATTTTATAGAGTGGATTTTGGTCTAGATAGGAGAAAGGTTTTCTTCTTTCTTTTTGCCTAGCTTCTTAGGCGTTGCTTATATACTTCATGTGTACTCTTTTTCCCCATTCTAGGATTTTATAATACAATCTCTTATTTACCTATCAAAAAAAAAAAAAACTTCTACTAAGATTTCGAAGGACTTAAACTATACTCCAAACCAACACTTCCTTATCATTTAATACTAGCTAATAATGTAGTGTTATAATGAAAATCTATTCTTTCCTAAGTATGTAATTCTTCATTTTCTTTTCTTATTTCTTTTTTCATCTTCTCTCATACTATCGCCACTTCAAATTTTCATTTTTCTTTCTTTCTTTTGTCTTTTTCTTCTTCTCTAATCCTTATTATCAGCCACACACCTCCACAATCTAACACAACCTTACAACTAATTGCAATGACCACTTCTCCATCAACTATTCCTTGCTCCCTATGTATTAATTGTGATGACCACTACTATTTTCCCTTTGTTGTCACCTCTTCTCCATTCTACTTTTGCACTTAACCCACCCTACCTATGTTCTCCACCGTTACCTCTTCTCCAGGCCCTGCAATGATCTCTATTATCGTCCTCCCATCATTGTTTCCATTCACAACATTGGGTTTGATGCCTCAAGTAGTTGTCAATCTCGAACTACCACCATCTTCGATCTCCATAGTCTTTTATCACCACTGTTACACCTTGTTTGAAGCCCTATTCTCGTTGCCACCTAGTTCAATAAGTTGTTTTTGTGGAGCAACATAGTGAGTGCTCATGTTTTGGGCTTGTTTATCTTTAGGATTTTGATTATTTTATTGGGCTTATGTTTATTTAATATGGGCTTATTGATATATTGGTATTAATTCAAGTTTTATATTGTTTTATGGGCTTTAAGCTATTAGGCATAGATTTGTGGGCCTTTTTGTTTTAGGCTTAGCTTATATTGGTTATTATTTATAAATTTGATATTAAATTGGGCTTGATCTTTGCAAATTGGATACCATTTTGGGCTTTATGGCATTGGGTTGTTTTTGTTTGATAATAGGCTTTAGACTTGAGATTGGTTAATTTGTTGTTTCTCTTCCAGGGTTTGTAATCAAATTAACTCACATTAATATATATATATATATATATATATATATATATATATATATATATATATATAATGATCATTGATTTTGAAAATATGCAACAAATTAGTGCGTCTCAAAATCCATATATTATTATTATTATTTTCATGTTAAAACCATAGTTGATGACTATGGTTTTAGTTATAAAGTGAAAACCACAGTCACTAACTATGGTTTTAAAAACCATGGTTAGTGATTGTGGTTTTAATCTTAAAGTTAAAAGCATAGTTGAAAACTATGATTTTAAAACGAAAAAATAATAATGAAGTGGACAATGATATGTTGGGAAAAGATATGAGACGATCTTACACTGGGACATAAACCCTATTATTAGTGTTTGATTTTGAGATGATTATTTATACTATAGCATAGTCACTCTACTATATTCCCTGTACTAGGGCATAACCCACCCAGTAGTTATTAATTTGGAGATAGCAACATATACTGAGGCATAGTCACCTCATTCTTTCTCATGGAGCATGATGGGTTAGTAGTTTTTGGTTCACATTAGGGGACATATTTTTAGACTTGGAAGTAGAGATTGATCTTGATTCGATGGCCTATATTGATACATAACCACTTTAGAGAGTAACTTATGTTAGGGCTTAACCATCTTTTATAGGTGAATGAGTAGTCCTTTTGCATTGGAGTAATGGGGATGACTTAGAGTTATTAATTGATATGATTATATTGGGACACAATAGTTTGAGAGAGTATTCATATTGAGGCATAACTACTTTGCTTTACTTTTAGCTCCATGACATAGTCACTTTAGATTTATGATTTAGATTGTATGGATTTTTTAAAGGTGAGGACACTTTGGGTTCGATCTTCTTAATGTACATGCTTTGTTTTGGATACTGACCGATATTTGTTTCATACCTAGACACCCTATCTTTGTATTTATATTTACATTAGCAAAGACTAATTGTTCTACTATGATATTGTTTTGATCATCCCTTTTTATCATCGCATACAACCTTATTCCATTCCTGATTAGAGGTGGATTTAGTTTAGGCTTGAGTTTCTTAATCGATCTTTCTTGTTCCTTTTAGACATTGGGTTTAATTTCTTCCATGATGGTAAAGCCTGAAAGATTATCGATTCGTTTGTGATGATGCTTCATTTTAATAGTTGACATGTCATGGCTTAATGCACATTTAGAGTCCATTTGGTTTTGTTTTATCAACATAGTTTATACGATGCATGGTCCTATTTGGTATTCTTGATTGGCTACACATATTCATCTCATTGTCGGTGAGCATTCACAATAGAATAGTTATTATGTGGCATTTTGTATCCCATGTTTGACACTTTTGTAGTTTGTTCTTATTGGAGTTATTGTCTTGACTATATATTTTCTTATTTTAGTCTCATGTTAACGCCTTCCCGATTGTTGTGATCATGCTTTCTATTTTAGTCATATTTAAAAAACTACTACCATACCCTCTATCAATCATTTTAGTCATTATGACCGTGCCTTAGCAACCATCGTTAAGTCTTTGTGTCTTAACTGTCTCCTTAGTCATCCATTAGACTTGAATTGTGCCATTAGATTATTTTCATCATAGTTATCAATTGTCCCCAAGTCATATCATTTCATCAAATAGTCACACTATCCTAGGCATTATCTCATTTCCTTGTATTCTCATCATCACGACACCATCCTAGGTTTTATTTCTTATTTCCTTGAATTTAAGCCACTGTGACCATATCCTAGGTTTTATCTTAGCATCCTTTGACTTCAATCATCACAACCTCGTTCTAAGTTTTCTCTATCATCCTTTCATTTTGATCCTAGTTTTCTCTATCATCCTTTGATTTTGGTCGTCACGGCTGTGTTTTTAGTTTTCTTAGCATCCTTTGATTTCTGTCTTAGAGGCATGCCCAATCTTTTTTAGTTTGTCTTAGTTGATTTTGATCCCAAAACCAATCTTATTTTCTGAGTGTCATTTAGGTGATTTTGGTTGTGGTTTATGTCATGTCTTTTTGAGCAATTCTTAGGAGATTTGTAGGAAATCTTGAATCATTTCGTTCCCTTTCCTAAGCTTAGGTTAGGTACATGAATACTCCCTAGGGCTTCTAGATCCTAGTAACAAAAGCAAAAACAAAAATAAAAGAAAAACTAGAGATTTTAACATGGTTCAACAATCCATGCGATTCGTATGTCTATGAAGCACATTAACACTCATGAATAAACTAATCAAACAAAAATAAAAAGTTACAATTTTGAAGTCTCTTCCATTCTTCTCAATTTCAGCTGCACACACTATTTATATTTAAAACAAAACCCTAAATTATGAGAAGGTTAAAATACAATAAGACAAAATCATCATTTGATAAATAAATAAAAATTTGTCAAGGGAAGCTCAACCCCCCTAAATCCCCTCCGTAATGCAACATGATTGATTTAGGATTCACAATCTAATAATCTCCTACTTGAAGACTAAAGCACAAACAAACATCTTTTTTCAATGATTAGTGAAAATGGTGTGCTCAAATAACTTGTCCTCACTTTTGACCGACTAGAGCTACGCACAATACCAATTTCTCTATTATCCCTTCTTTGGTTAACATGTTAGCTAGATTCTTCCTACCTTGTATCTTCACAAGTGTTGATACCCCATTTTCAAGTAAAGAATTGATGAAGTGATAACGAAGTGCTATATGTTTAGTCCTTGAATAAAATGTTAAATTTTTAGCCAAATGTATTGCTCTTTGGCTATCGCTATGCAATACATTCACCATCTGTTTGATTCCTAACTCTATCAACAAACTTTATAACCAAATCATCTCTTTGCTAGATTTTTTTTTACAACTGCGTACTCTACTTTAATTGTAGATAAATCAATAATCTTCTACAATTGAAAAATCCAACTAATAGCAATAGTCCCCAAGGTGAACACATACCTTATATTACTTCTATGATCTATCTCGCCATCAAAATTAGCATACACGTATCCATGCAATTTCAACATGTCTCTTCTGAAGCATAGGCACATTTTTGTAGTATCTTGAAAGTACCTAATATCCATTTCACTACTTTCTAATGTTGCTTTCCTGGATTTGACATAAATCTGCTCACAACTCCCATTACATAATTAATGTATGGTTTCATGCACACCATAGATACATCAAACTTCTAATGACTGAAGTATATTGAACCTTAGCCATGAAGTTTTTTTACCTCATCTATGTATGGGCAATGCTCATTAGATAACTTGAAGTGATTTGCTAAGGTGTTCTAATAGCCTTAGCATTACTTATATTGAACCTTTGCAATACCTTACAAATAAACTCAACCTAAAATAATCGTAAGTGTCTGTCTATTTGTTTTTCTTTTTCCTCATCCTAAGTATATTGTTTACTACACTCGAGTCTTTCATCTTAAACTCATTGGCCAACTATCTCTTCATTTTGTTGATTTACATAAATCTACACTAAATACTAACATGTTATATCTCTCTAGTTAAGACTCTTTGACTACCAATCTAACCTTATATCTCTAAAAAGTCATCATGTTCTTGCTTAACTTGATACACTCACTTGTTATGAAGATTTTTCTTACCTACTGGCAACTCGACTAGCTTCCAAGTCTAGTTCAAAATAAGGGACTTCATTTCATCTTTCATTGTAAGCTCCCACTTACTATTATCTTCCACTTGATATATCTCATCATAACATTCAAGTTCACCGCCCTCTGTTAGCAATAAATAATTCAAATACTTCCTCTTTGATACATTTGGCCTACTAAATCTCCTCAGTGTAAGGATTGGAACTAGATCTTGTGGTATATCTGTTGGGATTATGCCTTAAAAAACATGACATAATGTAACAACTTTAGATTCACTAATAAATTCAATTATTTATGTTTCTTGGTTTCCCTTTATATATTATCCTATATGCATTAATTGATTATCTGAGGATACATGTCCATATAACTTGCAATGTACATGACTTGGGTGCATTAGAAGTTACACAAAAAATACAAGTCATGAGTTTCTTGCAAGATGATAAGTTATTTACGGTTGATTCATGGATTTAAGCAATCTAGTAGAGACTATAGCGCATTGCCTCCTAATTAGAGAGAGAGTTTGTCTTGGTTGTCAAGATGAGTTTCTTATGGTGAGCACACTAGTATGTATGGTTACACATTAAACAAGACATACGATAAATCAAGACAAAAGACTATTAGTTTTCATGATTGACCAAAGTACCATGTCTCATGGATCTCAACCTTGAGAGGCCATTGAACTTATGCTAAAATTAATAGGAGGGTTTGACCTATGAGTGAGACCCTAAAGTGGTCATCTATCCATATGGATTGGATCATTATTGATGAAGGTCGCAAACAACAGATATTCTCAATAGAAGCATTATGATATCTCATGGAATTGAGATAATGTCTCCTTAGGTTATCTAAAAAACACATGATCAGGAAAACTATGACCATAACATTTCACTTTTTAATATCAGATATTGAACATAATTTATACTTTTATAAATTTTACAATTGATAAATAATATATCCCAATAATTACAATTATTTTTAGATATTGAATTTAGTAGATAAAATTAATTAATTTTATAGTACATATATTTATAATAATTAGATTATTGTATAAATGCTATATGTTTTATTATTTTTAATTCATAATACAATGTTATGCCACTTAAAAATCAAGATAAAAACCAAACTTATTTTTTGATCAATATGAAATGATAAATATAATTATTACTTTTATAAATATTATAATTATAAATAATATATCAATAATAATAAACATAAAATCAATTAATTTTACAATGAATATATATATAATAATTTTATTATTAAAATATATTATGAGTTAAAATATTATTAAAAATAAGAAAAATAAAAAAAAAATTAATTTTGGAAATTGTTTCTTGAAGAGACTATTTCACCTATGATTTTTTTTTCCTTGAGAAATAGTACTGTCTCTTAAAGAGACGATTTATCCACTTATTTTTTATTTTTATGTTTTTTTAAGAAGTCATATCTTTAAGAGACGATTTTAGACTTTTTGAATTTTTTTAAAAAATAATAAATAAAAAAATTGTGTCAAGAGACTATTTTAGCCTATAATTTTTTTTTTTAAAAAAAAAACTTCTAGAAATCATCTTTCCAAGAGATGATTTTTGCCTATAATTTTTTTTGAAAATAAAATAAATATCTCTTCAAAAAATGATTTTTACTTTTCTCTTTTCTAGTGGGCAAAAACTAGGATAGATTTGGAAATACGTTTCCATTGCAGCAATTTATGATTTTTTTTTAAATTACCTTATACTTATCAAAAATCTATTTTTTATACCTTGGTACCTTTGTCATGTTTTTATAACTGTTATAAATTTTATACCTTACTCATATTATTTGTATCCAGTAATGTTTCCACGAATTTTAACTCATGCACATTAATGCATAGTTTTATTTATTTATTATAATTATTTGGAAACTTTGCAGTTGGCTCAAATTAAAATATTATAAAACTCTATTGGCTCTTTTTTTTTTCTTTTATTCTTAGTTCTATATCCCAGGCATTCTAGGCTAATTTGACAGATCGATTCTCCTTCTAGCAGATTCACCTCGCACCTAGCAGATTCTGGGCTAATTTGCATAACCTTCTAGCATTAATACCTAGCACCACAGTGTCCAAATGCCAATACATGCATTATGTCTGAATTTACTTATGCTTAAAAACAAAAGAGAAAAATGAATTTGACTTCTAAACTACCTCTCCATGGTAACCATATGGTTGTTGCCTATGAATGAAGGGCCTGCACGATACGAATGACGCCAACCATGCCGACGAGGTCCTTCAGCATCCAAATCCAAATATCGGTGCAAACCTCGGCGCAAACCAGGTCCTTCAGCATCCAAATCCCAATATAGGTGCTTGCTCTCGCTTGGCTCCATCGCTCACTACCACCGGAACGAAGCCAGGGACTGGGACTGACAAGTTGTATATTCATCTACCCTTTGTCTGAATTTTGATCTCTTGGATCAACTGCCGGTAACCGAGGGATCTTTGAAGGAGCGAGTAGGGTTATTTAGAAATAAACTTTATTCTTCTCCCAGCTCTACCTGCTAGTCGGACTTTTTCTTCCAATCTCACCTGCCAAGGCCACCATTCATTGACTCAACAAAATAAAATTACAAAACAAAATAATACGGTTGGAGGAAAGATTTTATTGGGATTTTCCCGATTTATCGCTGGGTCAATGCACGGCTCATCCAACGGTCAAAGACAGCAATGGGTCAATACAGGGCTCACCCAACGGTCAAAGACAGTCAAAGTACTACAGAACTAAATGAATGAGACTATCCAAATTAGAAAAATAAAAAATAAAAAATCAATAAACGTAAAAAAAAAAAATATAATATTACAAACCTTAAATCATTAATAGACAGAAAAAATTCAGACACAAAAAGTTCTTACCTTCGGGTTTTTAGATTGGAGAAATTACCTTAAATCAATTCAAAAAAGAAAGGGAAGTAAAGAAAAAAATGCTTGTAACTAAAAACGACCTACAGGTATAATTTTTATTACAATAATATAAAATTATTTTTTAATTTATAAAAGCATTAAGAAACGAACATTTTAAAAGAATAATAATTAGAGATTGATTGATTTGTAATTTAATATAACTTAATATAAATCATTAAATAGATTTGGTACATTTTCATAAATTAACTTAGTAGTAGAACTTAAAGTTAAAAATAAATTAACCAATGATGAAAATATTGGTAATTACGGTATATTAGTACTTCGATTTTAAGGATATGTTCACGGATATTTTTGACATAAAATATCAATGACATAAAAATTAATGAAAATTTTAAAAATATTAAAAAATTCTAAAATATTATATAAGAAGTATAAGTAAACATTTTAAAGTTATATTTTATTTTATTTATAAAAAAATTTATATATATAATTTGTTATATTTGATAATAATATCTCATACATTAATAAAAATATAAATTTTATAAGAGTACATTAGTTATTAAGTTGCATTATATATTATTTTACAATAATATTATGATAATATATCTAATTTTAAAATATACTTAATATTAAAATTATGATACATTTTAATTTAAATATGTTCAATGATATCAAATAAATAATAATATATGTATAATTTTTTTAATGTTTATATTCTTTATATTTAATAAATATATAGATTATATAAAAAAGACCTATTAAGAAAATTATGTGTTTATATTTTTTGTAATAAATTAAATCAAATGTACAAATAAAATAATTACAATTAATTTATTTAATAATAAAAAATAAAAAAAAATTGGTGAAATATCAATTCAAGGATATATATTCTCGAATTTCATATGGATCCATAGATATTAGATATATTGAGGATTTGGATGCTGAAGATGTTAAATATTTGAAAATAAAATAATAAAAATGTCAATAAAATATTTTTATTTTAATATTTAAAATAAAAATCAAGTAATAAATTTCAAGATAACAACTTAACAATTATTTAACTTAAACTCAATATCAGTTTTAAATAAAAAGTATTAAGTTTTACTAAATACCTTCCTAGTCTTTTTTCCAAATAAAATATATTTTAATTTTTGAATTGAAAAAAAAATTTAGTTACATTTCTTTTAGATTATTTCATATTACATTGTATCTCCATATGTAACCCAACTTTCAAATGTCATATATATACCCATAATAATAACGTAATAATGAAAAGAACAACGTCCCAATATATATAACCCAAATATACATATATATAATAGGGCCTGATTATATATTTGTTTGGGGTGTGAAAATAACCATATTTATCTATAGCAATGCAAATAATCATCAATATGACTTCCTGTTCCACCATGAAAATTATGTGCCAACTGCCATTCCTACCGAACCCTCAAAGAATATGGCTTCCTGTTCCATGATGAAAAATGTGTCAACTGCCATTCCGAAAAATCTGTGTCAACTGCCATTCCGGAAATTATGTGCCGACTGCCATTCCTACTGAACCCTCATAGAATATGACTTCCTGTTCCATGATGAAAAATGTGTCAACTGCCATTCCTACTGAACCCTCAAAGAATATGACTTCCGGTTCCATGATGAAAAATGTGTCAACTGCCATTCCGAAAAATCTGTGTCAACTGCCATTCCGAAAATTATGTGCAACTGCCATTCCTACTGAACCCTCAAAGAATCTGACTTCCTGTTCCATGATGAAAAATGTGTCAACTGCCATTCCGAAAAATTTGTGTCAACTGCCATTCCGAAAATTATGTGCCAACTGCCATTCTTACTGAACCCTCAAAGAATATGACTTCCTGTTCCATGATGAAAAATGTGTCAACTGCCATTCCGAAAAATATGTGCCAACTGCCATTCCTATTGACCCCTCAAAATGAAAAATATTAAAGGGGACAAAATTTTATGTTTGATGCATGTACTAAAATTTTAAATTAAGTTATTTTTCTGATGATTCTCAGAGGAGCTCAATTAATTGTAAATTTAGTTTAAATAGGAAAACTTAATATTTTATGGACGTATGGATTTCTCCTTAATTTTATAGATACGTTTTAAGGTTTGTGAGGGTCTTCAAATTTAAAGATCATAATATGCACAGGATTGAAAACGGGCTTACATGTCATCTATTGATGAAGGGCCTTAATTTGCATTGAAGTTAGCATCAATGGGATCATGAATGGATGGCAATGATGATTTTTTCATGGCCAGATGTATAAATTAAGGCTAAGTTGAAAGTCCAACCTCAAATGTGGTCAGGTGCTAAGTTGTCTCGCTCATATCTTCCTTCCAATATTTGCATCTTTTTTAACCACCACAAAAAGGAACTAAGTTGATATGGTGGAAATAATACTATCTTGACTCCATGGAAGTCAACTCAAGCCTCAATCGTCAAGCTTTTCTTTCTTGGTTTTGCAGGATGGTGTGCAGTGGGCAGTTCATAGAGATCTAAACAGCAGGGTCGATATTGGGATCTGATGCGTTTTCCAAGCCTCTTTCCCTGAATTTGGATCCTCGTCAGCATCTCTCTGTCTCCGTTTCTTCAATCAGGTTCATTTTATTCCTTCAATATGATTTTTCCCCTCTCTACGAGTTGTTTGCTTGTTTGATTTCATAGCATTAAGTGACTACACCTTAAATACATGATCCAAGAAGCATTGATCTATTTCTAACCGCAAGGTTTGAGGGTGAGTTTGTGATATCCCATGGAGATTTCTTTTATATTAAGAAGATAAAGCTAGATAACATGTTGGAAAGTTTTATAATTATGTAGAGATATGCTACAGTCGCTATAGCTCCTATAGAGAATTGAAGGAGAAAAACTCTACTTGTGTTTTTGTGGTTGATAGTCCTTCATCCAGTCCTTAAGCACAATGACTTCAATTTAGTAGTAACCTGATAAGCATCGGGTGTCCAACCTAAGAGAGAATTGAAGAGGCGTAATTAAGGTCGGTTAAGATGCATGTGATAGAGTGAAAATGGCGTTAGAGATTTAGACAATGGGTTGAGGTGGAATGGACGAGTGTTTATGAGGAGGAAGGTGTGAAGAATCGCCAAAAACAGGGGACAAAGATGATTGAAAACTTCGATTAAAATAATGTAAAATATGTTAGGAAGTGAACATATTTTTAAACTTCCCCCTCATGGTCTTTTGCACCAAACAATTTACACAATCTAAGTCTTACAGCGAAGGAGCTTAGCTTTAAAACTAATAGGATATTTTAAAAAGCATGATATTTACACAACAGTTTTGCTTTTCATATTAAATGGATGTTTAAACTCTAAAGTATATATCAACTCCAACCCTAACCTTATGAAATCAATTAATGACAAATATAGGTCAAGGGTTAAAACCCAAGCATATTTCATAATCGAAAGGTAAGTTATAATGCAGGAGAAATACAACACATATATCCTAATTTAAATACTAGAATTAAAAAATCAGGTAAAGACAAAAATAAAAAACATATAAATACAAGAACTAAAAATGTGTGTATAAAGCCACAAACTTGACATCCCATTTTGAGAGGGGGATTTAGAATCTAGAATGCTCGATTAATGTAAGAGACCAGGAAAATGAGAGAAGGTAGGAGTTGGTTTGTAGTGGAGTTGAAATCCTTTGAAATCTTAATAGATGAGACTGGAGGGAAGCTAATAGGAAAAATCTTGTCTAGAAACAAAGGTTTTTCTTCGTGGTTTATGTGGGGGGTTTCTCTCCACGTGTCCCTTTCAAGCTCAAAACCCCTTGGCCATCTAAGGCAAGTATGTAACCCATCCAGGATCATTCTGCCTTGTTCAAGATAAGTTTCATCTGGCACTAGAAGTGAGAGGGTTCCTTTCTCCCACAGGGCTAGACGGAATGGACAACCTGGACTCCCAAACGGGAAGGAGTGTCCAGTCAAGTCTTTAAGACTTCTAGCATACGTGATCAATCACGCATGACATCAGAGCGGTCGATGAGACTCCATTTAGCCCACAAATCCATGTCAATTAATTATGGCACATAATATTAGACATTGACAGGCTAAATGGACAAACAGTTGCACAGTCTGAAATCTTGGCACGTCAGCAGATGGCACCTGCTAGTCGCCCTTAACGAGATGATTGCCCAACCACCCTAAGGACAATCATCATTACAGAAAGGGTCAGAGTGCATAGTCAGCACTACAATGGTGGTGTCATCAGCTCTATATAAACCCTTTAAAAAACATGAACAAGGTACACGCGCACATACGCTCACTCTCTCCCAAAAATAGTTAAAGCTACTCTTGGCTGAATTAAGTTTCGGAGGGGCGTGCCCGAACCACCTGTCCTAACATCCTTGTGTAGGAAAGAAGTCCGTTTGGCTCTAATATAGATAAATGGATTCTTCAAGAGGCACGAAGTAAGGAAAAAGTTCGTCTGACTTCAGCGAAGCTAGATGGACCTAACTTCAGTTGGCTTAGCATCAACATTGGCATCGTCTGTGGGAAAAACTAACTATGTCAACACCCTCTAAATTAGATCATCAATTATGGGTAGCGAAGACTACTTTGCCTAGTATGAAAGTATGGAAAGACGCCAATGAGAGAGTGATCGGCAGATGCAGTCTCTGCTCCGCCAAACAAGGTGAATCAAATAAGAGAATGAAGAATTGCATGCCCAGATGTCATCATCGGGCCCCTCTCAAAGTTGGCAACCTCAAAGTCAGTGAACAACCTCAAGACAGATTGAAGAGGCATCTTTCCTTGGGAACGCAAAGTTCCCCTCTAGTAGTCACACGACACAGTTAAGGAGGAGTTTTCACTAGCTTGATAGGTGCAACTGGACAAAAGCACCAACTCTACCCTAGTATTAACAAAGAGAAGGCACGACAGAAGGTCACATCTATCAGATGCAATGTGAGCTTGCTTAGGACCTCAGACGCTAGACATAGAGGAAAACTAAGCATGGTCGAAACCCTAGAGGCCCGTCTAGGTCCCTCAGCCATTGCGATCATGTCGGAGTGGCCCTCTTATTCGCCAAAGTAGGGACAAGTAGGGGTCCTAGTGGATTGAGCTCCACTCAGCTCTATCATTTGGTTTCTAGATGACATGCTTTCGACGCCGTTCAACCCTCATGTCATTAATTATGAACCATCTTAGGGGTTCATAGTGCCAAAATTCATGACATACGACGAAACAAGCGATCCGTTCGATCACATCATGCACTTCAGGCAACTCATGACCTTTGATATAAGGAATGATACATTGTTGTGCAAAGTCTTTCCAGCCAGCTTACATGGCCAAGCTTTCTTTTGGTTCCACCTTCTCCCAAAGAATTCTATGAACAATTTTCAGGATTTATCGGAGGCCTTTGTGGGCCACTACTTATGTTCAACTCACCATAAGCAGAACATAAGCATTCTGCAAAACATCAAGATGTAGGAAAACAAGTCCCTTAGAGACTTCATGAAATGGTTCAAACAAGTTGTACTCCAGGTGGAGTCCTATAGCATGGATGGCATCCTGTAGATCTTCAAGCGAAGCATTTGTCCGAGCACACCATTATTTGAGTCTCTAGCAAAGAAGTCACCGACAATGATGGATGACTTGTTCAGACGAGCAAACAAGTACTCCATGCTAGAAGACAACATCTAGGCGGCTACTCAACAAGTCTTGGTCACCAATCGTCCAACTAGGTAGGAAGCTCTAAGCCCTCAAACCAATCGAGGCAAGCAAACAAGAGGCGGGATGGCCAGCAGTAGCAGAATCAAGTGAGATTGACCCCCCTCACTCCTCTCAATGATTCACGATCTGTCCGACTTCAGGTGGTCAGAGTCGATCAAGACAGATTCGACTAAGTGGGATCAGAACAGAAGGTGCGCTTATCATAAAGATCATGACCATAACATCGAACAATGTAGGAGTTTCCACTACCTGGTGAAAAGACTAATCAGGGTCGAATACCTGAAACAATATGTCCACACAACTGGTGGGCAAAGAGAGATGACCCAAGACCTAGCCATCCAAGCCCGCACATCTTCAGCAGCTCCCAAAGTTGTCATCAACTACATCCACTGAGTCCCCATTGACAAAAGATACAGTTCTAAATGGAAAAGGCAAAGGTTGCTCCACGTGGGCTCTATAAGAAAATGGGTTAGCTCTGTTCATCACAACTTTCCGGAATGAAGTATGAGCCCTGTCGATGACATAGTTACCTTTCCCCCTGTAAATACTAGTCGAGTATTACAATCACACGAAGATGCCCTAGTCCTGACACTAGGAATAAGTGGGTTCGACGTAAGAAGGGTTCTGGTTGACCAAGGTAGCTTAACTAACCTCTTACAAATGTCAGTCTACAAGCAGATGGGTTACTCACCATTCGCCCTAGAAAACCCAGGACGATTACTATTCGAGTTCAATGGAGCCACAACAACTTCTCAGGGTGACATTGTACTGCCCATCCAAGATGGCCTAGTCACCTTGAACATATAATTCTCAGTGGTCGATGATTTGTCACTTTTCAATGCCATTATGGGACGCGCATGGCTTCACAGAATGAAGGTCATTCCCTCTATGTATCATCAGATGGTGAGCTACCTCACTAAGGAAGGACAAATTGATCTCCCTGGCAGCCAGCTAGCCACACACCAATGCTACCAGGTGGCCCTAGACTCTAAACATTCAGCTAGTGAAGAGAAACGTTTGGAATCATCAAATACAAGGGAGTAATAGCAATTATTGAACCCGACGGAGAAGGATCCACCTACACCTGATCCACTCGAGCCATTATGTCTCTCACATGACACAGATTAAATCACCTATACTAGCTCTTTACTCATGTAGGATGAATTAGAACTGCTCAAAAGCATGCTTCAACGAAGCAAAGACGTCTTCGCTTGGACTCACTCTAATATGTTGAGAATCCATCCATCTATGGCCTCTCACAAGTTTAATGTCATACCTACCTCACATCTCGTACGATAAAAGATTTGACATTTTCATTTGGATAGGCAGAGAATCATCTAGACGGAGATTGACAAGTTGCTAATAGCTAGATTTATCAAATAAGTCAAGTATCTGGACTAGTTAGCAAACATGGTGGTCATTTCAAATAATGATGAGAAATGGCAAGTTTGTGTTGATTACACCAACCTGAATGACATTTGTCCAAAATATAGTTTTCCTTTACCTCAGATAGATCAGATAGTCGATGCCGCCATTGGGCATGGGATGTTTTTCTTTATAAACGTTTTCTCTAGATACCACCAAATTCCCATGTTCCAGTCGGATGAGAAGAATACAACCTTCGTTACACCACATGGGTTGTACTGCTACAAAGTCATGTTGTTCGGGCTCAAGAATGCTAGTGCTATTTATCAAAGATTAATGAAGAAGATCTTCAAGCCCTTGATCGGCCAAACTGTGGAGGTCTACATTAAGGACATTGTTGTGAAAAGTGGAACCGAAGTTGAACACGTCCAACACCTAGAAGAAACATTCCGCCTGATGCGAGCATACAACATGAAGCTCAATCCAGCTAAGTGCGCTTTTGGCGTCAGTGCAAGAAAGTTTCTAGGGTTTATGGTGACCCAAAGAGGAATTAAAGTTAATCTGGATCAATTAAAAATTGTCCTTGAAACACCTGCCCCAAGTAGCAAAAAGGAGTTGTAACGTCTTACAAGCCGTCTAGCAGCTATAGGGTGTTTCATAGCCCGTTTCACAGACAAGCTAAGACATTTCTTCCTTACGTTCAAGGGAGCAAGCACATTCGGTTGGACGCGTGAATGTAGATAAGCATTTGAAGTAGTCAAGCACTACCTCACTGAACCGCCCATTCTAAGTAGCCCAAAGTCTAGTGAAGAGCTCTATATGTACCTAGCAGTATCTGACTGTGTAGTTAGTGTCGTCCTATTTTGGCACTTACAAGACAAATAACAAGATTTTATCTACTATGTGATCAAAGCAATGGTAGACGCAAAGACTCGACACTCCAGAATGGAGTAGACGACCCTAGTCCTAAAGAGCACCGCCTAAAAGCTTCGCCTGTACTTTCAAGCTGACCAAGTGACCGTGCTCACAAATCAGCCACTCCGAAACACCCTATACAAATCGGATTTGTCTAGATGAATGTTGAAATGGGTCATTAAGTTAAGTGAATACGAAATCAAATACCAGCCAAGATTAGTATTGAAAGGACAAGTTATGATTGACTTTATAGCCGAACTCTCTCAAAAACCAACATATCCAGTTGAGTCCCCTAGAGAGCAATGGTGGACACTTTATGTGGACCGAACATCCAGAGTGTCCGGCTTTGGAGTAGGTCTCATCCTACAATCACAAACTGAAGAATTGTTAGAGCAAGTCATTCGTCTGAACTCTTCTGCCACCAACAATGAAGTAGAATATGAAGCCATCCTACTTGGGTTAGACATTGCCATAACATTAGTTGCAACAAGGTTGGAAATCAAGAGCAACTCTCAGCTAATTGTCGGGCAAATTTAGAAAGAGTATGAAGCAAATGATGAATGCATGGCGAGGTACCTCGCCATGGTAGAAAATCAGTTGAAAAAGCTAAATGAGTGGGTTGTTAGATGGGTACCCAGGAAGGAGAACTTAAAGGTGGACGCACTGGTTGGAATAACGACCACTCTCCCTATAAGAGGCAGTAATGTTGTTTGTCTATCTCCAAGCCACACCCTCAATCACACCAGAACAGATATATAGTGCCAATGAGGAGGACCTTGGCTGGATACAGGACATTGTGAAATACCTTTAGATGGGAGAATTACTAGAAAACGGGAAACAAGCGCACGAACTTCATGTACAGGCCACCCGCTTCACTTTGATTAATGACCATCTTTATAGACGGTCATTTGGAGATCCGTACATAAGATGCTTGATGGCTGAACTCCATGAAGACGTGTGTGGCAATCATTTGGGAGGACGAACCCTGGCACATTGTACTCACACATAAGAGTACTATTGGTCCACCATAAAGCAAGACACATAAAATTATGTTAAGAAGTGTGACCGGTGTCAAAGATATGCTCCTATTCCTCGTGTACCTTCTAAAACTCTCAACCCGGTCACAAGTCCTTGGCCATTCGCACAATCGGGGATGGACATAGTTGGCCCCTTACTCATTATAGTAGCGTAAAAGAAATTTATGCTCGTAACAACCAACTATTTTAGCAAGTGGGTAGAAGTAGAAGCCTATGCTAGCATCAAAGACAAGGGCATCTCCAAGTTCGTTTAGAAAAACCTTGTATACCTATTCGGAGTTCCACAAGAGATTGTGGCAGAAAATGGGCCACAGTTTGAAAGTATTGTCTTTCAAACATTCTGCTCGAAATTAAACATCAAGAACTTATATTCAACGCCTCGCTATCCTCAAAGCAACGAACAAGTGGAGGCAACAAACAAAACCCTGTTGAATGCACCAAAGAAAAGGTTGGAAGGAGTCAAAGAGAAGTGGGTGGATGAACTGCCCGGAGTCTTATGGGCTTACAAAACAACATCTAGATGGCCACTAGGAGCTACTCATTTTGCCCTTGCTTAGAGAATGGAGGTTGTTATTCCAACCGAAATAGGCATGCCTACCACCAAAACGGTCATACAAGGTTAAAGAGACAACGATGAGGAACTCGTAAAACATTTGGACTAGGCATATGAAATACATGGAAACACAGTTACCTGGATTGCTTCTTACCATCAGAGAGCGATCGCTCATTATAATAAAAAGGCGCACTCATGATTTTTTCGAATAGAAACTTTAGTCCTTAGAAGAGTCTTTGAGAACACAGTCGAAATAGGTGCCAAAAAGCTTCAAGCTAACTGGGAAGGACCCTATATTGTAACTAAGGCTGGAGATTCAGGGGCATACCATCTTCAAACACTAAACGACATACTCCTGCTCCACCCATTGAATGTATCCAACCTAAAGCAGTATTAAAAATAAAACTTGCTTACGAAAGTAAGATGTATGAGAGACAAATAGATAAAGTAGATATATATTATAGAAAATAGAATATCTAATGTCTTTACAAATTTTTTCGTCTCGACCGCATCCAGCCAAAATAAACATTTACAAATACAAGATCAAGCATGCCCACTAGAGGAACCAGCTCCAAAAGCATCTTTTCCACCCCGGGCAGGGCCGCCTAAAGCCTTATCCTTGTCGTCTTAAGGAAAGTTGGCTAATCTTGGTTGATACCATGTTTCTTCATACAATATTGGTAGCCATAGAAGAACATGTCATCCACCCGTTTCTGGTACTCAACCTTTAGCTCTTCTTTCTGAACGAGAAACCCCTCATGGAGCTTCTGTCTCAACTGTCCAACCTCCTTCTCAACATTCTTCTTACCAACCTCCATCGCCTTCTTCTCCTCGGCCAGTTGGTGAGCCTCAGCTTCAGCTACCTCATTCACTTCTTCCATTTTCCTCAACAGCTCGATTCCTTTCTCAACGAGTTTTCCGGCAATAGCGGCTTTACTTTCTGCCAACTCCAACCTAGTGCAAAAATCCTCACTATTGTCCATGTTATGGGCAATGTATGCCCTCATGTTTTCGGCCACCTCCAACCGGTAGAAGAGCTGAGCACGCTGCCACATAAGGTTCCGAAATCCGACTATCACCTGTGTGGACAGTAGAGAAGTTATTAAGAAACCAAAGACTAAAGCCAAAATAAGTAGTAAATAGGAGGCAACTTACCATTTCTACTGTCTCGAAAGTTGTATAATCCTGCATGGGCATGATACGGGAAATGATGATGTCTAGAGTGCCATATGGGAGTCGTATCGTGAAAGATTAAGTAAGGTTATTCTCTATTTCGATCGAGATCCGTTGAGTGGCCAGAAAGATCACTCTTATGTTTTGTACGGGAGTCTTTCTCTCGGTAAAGGACGAAATTTGCCTCAACAGCTTAACTACCTCCTCTTGGTTAGGAATGTAGAATGACTTTGGATAGAATGGAGAAGATGCCTTGCATTCAAACGACTCCTCGTTGAAAAGGTTCGAGCTAATGAAGGGTCTGTTTAGCTCATGATGAGTAATGTCATCAGCGGAGGAAAACTTCTCCTCCAACTCAGGAATGATCTCTACAGCAATGGTCAAAGAGGCTAGCGTTGGTACAGGAGTTGAGATAGGTTTCGGGCAAGTAGGCTCCTGACAGACTATTTTTGAGGGGGTAGGGTTAACTATGATGGATTTGGACAGGTGCTTACACTACCTTTCCCGAAATCCAGTCCTCAAGTTTGTAGCCATGTCTCCTTCTTCCTCTACACAAACAATGGGGGTGCCACTAGGTCATCCCTTGTCTCTGGCTCACTGTTGGTAGTTGAAGAAGATGAAGATGAGAAAGAGAATGATGTAGATGGAAAAGATAAAAGAGTGGGTGGCAAAGTCCTTACTCCCTGAGTAGGTCGGGTAGTAGGTCATTTTTTTCTTTTTTGCGAGATGATGAGTAGTAGAACTGGAGGCCAGGTGACTTGTAGTTGGGGTTTGCCTTAAAGTCCCTTCTTGACTCTTCTTCTCTCGCTCCTTTAGGCGGGCTTGACGTGCCTTTAAGTCTGCCAAACGAGTGACCTCATAAAAGGGCAAGTACTTCAACATGAAGTGCTTGTTGGGCACCAGAGACAGGGAAGCTACGTGAGAGAGTATGGGGATAATGAAAAACTTAGTTTCATTGATCAGTGCCAATAGATTCTTATTTGAAAGCAGAACCTTATGGTTCCATTCAGACATGTCTATCTTGAATAGCTTGTTGAGTTGGGTGAATGAAGTTTTTTCCACCCACTCTACAAGACGACCCCGCTTGTCCTTGTCTATACCACACAAACAGAAGGATCAGTAGTGAGTTTATAGCGAGGAAGAAATAATTGTAAAGAACGAACAAAAATTACAGAAACATATCATACTCGAAATTTCCAACGAGCGCTGTGGAGTAAAAACTCTGTTTGGCCCCTCAAACGGACCACTCCAGGGACTAGATATAAGGATATGCCCCTTTGATCCACCTTTGCCTGAGTCTGGAAGCTCGGTCACCAATTGGAGGGAAGGAATATGGGTAGATAGGCTGAACCTTTCCTTTTGACTCATGTTTACTATGTAGACGAACAAGACTTCCAATAAGAAAATATCCAACTGGAAGAGTTTGTCCATAACACTACATTCCATCAGCACCCGGATAGCATTTGGATGATGTAAGGTTAGAGAGATTTGTATGAAGTGTAAGAATTGCTTGAAGAGATAAGGGAGAGGTAGATGGAGCCCCGTAGTAAATTGTTCCTTGTTGAAGTACGTCGCATTGTGGGGTTGTTTTTCTGAGGATGGAGTCTCGTCGTCTACTAGATGGATAAAGATTCTGTCTGGGATATGGAAACATGGCCGGAACTCTTGTTCGGACAAGACATCAACTGGACGCTCTGATCTAAGGTGCTTGACTTTAGTGTCTTTTCGACCACTTTTCCAAGGCCTACCACTTCCACTAGTAAAAGCAACACCTTATCTTGCCGACATGCTGAGTAGTTCTAGGCTACTTGAAAGCCTGTGTGGGATAACTCAGCTATTAGAATTGGTCACCCAGCCCATCCACCATTTAACGGTGCCTCAACTGTGCAACAAGAAACCTAGACAGACCAAAAGTCTGAGTCTAAACAGATCAACTAACAATGCTTACAAAGCAAGCTTCTTGACCAATAATTAGTAGAAGAATTGCCCCCATCATGCTGGCATGACAGTAGTAAGACGAAACTCCTGAATCGACCCTTGAAGGTATTAATAATGGAGAAGTGAAAAGGGAAACTTGAAAAACCTTAAATCCGACGGTTGATGCAGTCATATTCTCTAAAGCGAAAACACAAAAAAACCTTAAAATTTAGATGCCACGACATCCATTTTCTGTCTAAACTAAACAATCGTCGGTGCAGTCCTAAAATGAACACTAAATAGAAAAAATAGTAGATGGCGGGAAGCTTACCAAAGTTAAAAGTGAGCGCTCTCTAGCAAGAGAAAAGTCTACCAGAAGCAGGCTTGAGAATGGCAGCAAGAAAAGTGGAGAGTGACCAATGACAGGCGTAGTGGCACAATGAAAATGTAGAAGTGGGGAAAAGAAAGCTCCTGAGCCAGAAAAGCCAAAAATCATCCCAAGGGGTGTGGGAACCCTCTATTTATAGGGACCCAAAAACCTAAGAATCCTAAGAGACAAGCCGTTTAGAAACGTATCTCGAAGAGGCGCGCCTTTTGATAGAAAACCTTGATGGATGTGACCCATCATTACCACTTCAAGTGACATGTGTTCCAAAGCACCCCAATAACCTGAGGAGACAAATAGCCCATTCTACCTCTACCTGTCGGCTACTCGTCTAGACACAGGTAGACGGGTTAAAGGGGAAATTATGGGGGCTTCCTCTCCATGTGTCCCTTTCAAGCTCAAGTACCCTTGGCCATCTAAGGCAAGTATGTAACCTATCTCGGATTATTCTGTCCCAGCCAAGATAAGTTTCGTCTGGCACTAGAAGTAAGAGGGTTCCCTTCTCTATTAGGGCTGGGCGGAATTGACAGCTTGGACTCCTAGATGGAAAGGAATGTCCAATCAAGTCTTTAAGACTTTTGACATGCTTGATTAATCATGCCTAACATCAGAGTGGTCGATGAGACTCCATTTAGCCTAGAAGTCCACATCAATTAATTATGACACATAATCCCATACATTGACAAGCTAAATACACAAATAGTTGCACGATCCGAAATCTTGGCATGTTAGCAGATGACACCTGCCAGTCGCCCTTAACTAAGTTGATTATCCAACCGCCCTGAGGATAATCATCATTATAGAAAAGGTCAGAGTGCATAATCAGCACTACAGTGGCAGTGTCATCAGCTCTATATAAACCCTCCAAAAAGCATGAACAAGGTATGCATGCACATACGCTCACTTTCTCCCAAAAAATAGTTAAAGCTATTCTTGTTTGACTTAAGCTTCGGAAGGGCATGCTCGGACCACCCATCTGGAAATTCTTTTATGTAAGAAAGAAGCTCGTTTGGCTCCAGTATAGCTAGATGGATTCTTCAAAAGGCACAAAGTAGGGAAGAAGTCCGTTTGATTGCAGCAAAGCTAGACGGGCCTAACTTGAGTTGGCTTAACATCAACAATTTAGGTTTAGGGAGCTAAGTTTATCTCGTTAATTAGAAGGTGGGTAAGCTTGTTGTAGGGATGAAGATGGTAACTAATGCAACAAAGTCTAGGTTGAGATGGTAGAGAGTTTAGGTTGGAGCATCAACCAAATAAGATAGGGAGGTACATTCTCTACTTGGTTAGTTCAATGGAGGCTAAAAGATTTTCTCTATTTTTTCCTAAAGAAAGGGATCTACCTAGGGGATGGTCTATTTTGGGTGAGAAGCATCATCATCTTGGTGTAGGTTTTTCTTAAAGGCAAGGTGTAGTCTCCTCAAGGAACTTGGAGAAAGGGGGTCATTTGTTGGAGATAGCAAAAGGGTCAAAGGTAGACCATATAAAGAAAGCTCATGGTAGGGTGGATGAAGTTGTTTGTATTCAGGTTGGGATTTAGGAGGTTCATAGTACAAAAAAATAATTGAGGTAAGAGCAGACCCACCATAGGCTCTAGGGTGGCATGTTCTTCTATTGATTTAGGAATTTTAGGAAGTTAAAAGAAAAAGAAGTATAAATGCAAGTTTGTCTCCCTCTAAAAAAAAAAAAAACTAATTTTGTGTGTTAAAAAAATAGATAGAATAAAAAAAAAATTAGATAAGCATGAATATTGAATAAATTGTATAAAATATTTGTTTATATTTTTAATTTTATTTAATGTTAATAAAATTAAATTTATTTAAATCCTAATATGTATAAAATAAATCTAACAAAATGAAATTTTTATAATTTTGTATTTGATATTTTATTAACTATTTTTTCTTTTGTGAGCTATGTTTTGTTTAATTTTGAGATTTTTTAAATGTTTAAACTTTTAGGTTTAATCAATTAGTTATTAATTCATGAATATTTACATAATTACTCAAATATATGTTATTGAATTGATGATAAAAATTTAATTTTGTTAAAATATTTGTTGTTTTATCAAATATCTTTTTATTGATAGGTTATTTTTAGTTTAATTTAATGATTTTTATAAAAGTTAAAATTTTTAGATTTACTCAAGAATTTATTAATTTAGAGTTGACTAAATAAAAATTTTATCACTATCAAGTGATTTATGTTTAATTATTTAAAAACATCCAAAAAAATTATTAGTAAAATTATTAAATTTTTCTAAAAGTTCTCTAACAAAATATTTCTAAAATTTTTTTAAAATGTTTTGGTTAAATTTCTTACCATCTTTCAAAAATCTTTTCTCAAATATTATTTGACTGTTTTATGAACTTTTAATAGACTCTCCTCAAATTTTTAGTATTTTTATTATTTAATTGATCCTATTATAAATTCTTTTTTTCTTTTATAGCTATTATCAATAATTACTTATTTTATTGAATGATATCGATGTTACCATTTTTTACATATGAAAATTTATCTATATTTAAGATAATACACAAATTTTTTATTTTGTCTTCTCTCACCAAAATTTTTGGCTCCGCCATTGAGTTGAGACATTTTCTGATTGGGAGATGGGGTGAGTATTTAGATCCAAGTCATGTTTGGGTGGTCTTAAACTGCCTTTGAGATGGGAAGTGAAGATTTCCTTATAGAGCCCTTATTTTATTTGACTTTAGGAATGCTCTCATGTTGTAGTAGATGTTGAAACTACTAGTCTTAGTCTTTGTCACTTGTAGGGTTAGAGTATTGCTGAGATAAAATGGAAACATAATGCCTTGGTCGTTGCAATTGAGGGTCTTTATGTCAATTGAAACAACTTAGTTTCCTTATTTTATTTTTTTTTCATGCATGAGTTTTTATGCAAATAACCCGACCTAACACATAGCGGGGGTTACAATTGATTTTATGCCTTTTTGAATGAGTACAAAATTCCTTTTTTACCCTAGGGATGGTGGTGGTCAGCTTTTCCCTTTTGGTTTTTGTGCCTCAAAAGTTGACTCTAGGTTTTCCATTTAAGAGCGGTGCGTTTTAGGTGCACCATTTTTTGGTACCTCCAGTGCCCTCCCAAGTCCCGAGCTCTTCAATAACCAAAAGAGGTTAGGACTTCATAACGTCCTCGAGCAATGTGTTAATGATGGTTCTTGACGGTTGTGTCAATCGAATCTCGTTTCTCTAGGCGATTGTAATAGAGCTTGCACGTCCTACAACCATATGGATGCCACGTGTCAACGGTTGAACTTTTCTCCCAATTAGATTTTTCCTTCCTTTATTGCAGCTGTAAGAGGTTGTGTTACAGTGTTCTTTCACCCAGGATGAGAGGTAAGGGCTCCTTTTATCGTATTTATTACATTCTACATTTTGTTTTTATTTTTCTCATTTTTCAAACCATGTCGAAGAAAGATAGAAAAATGAAATCTTCTGGCTCGTTGGAAGAGTTCCAGGCGGAGTATAATATACCTTTGTCAATAGGGTTGCACTTTGTTGAAGATGGTGAGGTAGATCTGGCTAAGGGTAGTTTCATTGAGGGAGAGATAATATTGCCTAAGAGCTAGTTCGAAGCGGGTCTCAGATTGCCTTCATGCCTTTCTTCAGAGATGTAGTATCATTTTTGCAACTTACTCCAAATCAACTGTGTATTAACACAGTAAGGATCATCATGTCTTTGGTGGTGTTAGATCACATGAGAGGGTTGGGGATTTCGATTAAGGACATTTTGTGCATTTATACTTCGAAGAGGTCTCAGATTCCTAATGAATGGTACTTGTTTCCTCGCCTGGGCATGAGCGGTTTCATCACAGGAGCTTCGTTGAAAAATAAAGATCTCGACCGTAGCTTGGTGGCAGTTTCATGTAAATTTGAGTTTGGTATTTCAGAACCTGAGGGTCTCCCTAGGGTTCCAAGGACCCACAGTAGTGCAAGTTAGTCGTACCATGGCTTGACATTTGAGTATGTTGCTTGGGTTTAGGTCTTCCATTTTCTTTGTTGGAAGTTCCAACACATTTTCTAGCTTGACCTTAGGCTTTTCTCTTTTTACAAACAATATCAAAATTCCTAAGATTAACGATTCTCGCCATGAAGTAATTGCTAGTTGGTTCAATATTGATAGGATGATCCATGATCAGAGAGTTTTGTTGCTATAGAACCCGTTTTTTTCATATTAAAGACTTAAGATTTGTTTTTAATTTCATTGTTTAGAAAACTACTTATTTGAATATTCAGAATATTTAAAGTATTTAAAATTAATTAATGAATTTAAAATACTAATATAAGGATTAGAATCTTACTTAAAAAAATGATCTTTAATTTAACTATAAACTTTCAAATCTTCAGCCTTACATTTAGGACTTTTAACAAAGAAAAAACCTTTATATTCTTATTAAATTTTATTATTATTATTATTATTATTATTATTTTAATGTTTTTGCCCCTAGATTGGGATTGGGGGCGTCACATGCACCACCTCCAAGGGTGCCGCCACTTTTTATAGAAGGTGAAGGCAAGCCACTGCCAAAATGATTTTGACCAAAACTTATCTAGTACTACTTATTTAAGTGGGTTCACTCATCTAATTTAAAAACTAATTGATGTTCAATGAGAAAGCCAAACCTTTCTTGACACTAGGCATTAGACTCACCCTCCACCAGAGTCATCATTTATGCAGAGCCATATTATTACTACCCTAACAGAATTGGGAGGAGAGGCTGAGTAGTGTAATATCTCTTGTATTGGTTCAATCGTTAATTGGGTATGCATTGTTGTAATTGTAGGAAATATTAACGATCTCACTTGAATTTGGTCCATGTTGGTGATGCAGGAATGGCTGAAAACGTTGTCAGTGGGATCGGAGCTGAGGCATATAAAGACACGAAAAAAGTAGCAAGCAAATTTGTTGATGTGAAGAATCTGAAAAGCAACTACGAAAAGTTGATCACCGAAGCAGAAGAGCTCTGGAAACTGAAGGATGATATAGAGAAAGCAATCAGAGTTAAAATAAAGCCGGACATAAGTAAGTGGATTGCTACGGTTGATATGCTTAAAAAGAAGTGAACAGCCTGCAAACGAAATACAATGAAGGACAGTGGCCGCCGTGGAGATGGATCCGCTTAGGGTGGAAGGTTAGTAATGACTTGAAAACGAAGAGGAAGGAGGTTCGTGATCTTTTGAGTAATGGAAATATTCACAAGCGAGTTTTGGAGGATGAATTGCCAAGCTCTGTCCGGATAGAAAAAGCACCTGAAATCGAGGAAAACTCACCACTGGGAGAAGTTGTAAGAGATGTACTAGATCGTCTTAAGGATGAAAAAGTAAGAAGAATCGGAATCTTGGGAGCGGTCGGAACTGGGAAAACCGCGATAATGAAGCACTTGAATAACGATGAAAAAATTCGTGGTATGTTTAAATATGTCATTTTTGTAACGGTCTCAGAGGAGATGAGCATAGAGAAGCTGCAAGAGGCCATCATGCAACGGCTAAACCTGGGCGAGTTCCGTACCGATACCGTAAAAAATAATGCTCACATAATATCGGACTGGTGGAATGAAAAGAAGTGTTTGATTCTTCTGGATGAGGTATGTCAAACCATTAAGCTAGACGAAGTTATGGTAATCCGTAGCAACCAGAATCACATCAAGGTGGTGTTGGCAAGTAGATACCCACACATTTGTAGCCGCATGGATACTGATGTTGAAATCAAAGTGGAACCATTTTCCCCGGATGATGCTTGGAAAATGTTCAAGAAAAATGTGGGTAAAGCCATTTCTAACTCCGACATTCAAGCAAAAGCTAGGCTTCTTGTTGCAGAGTGTCACCGGTTCCCACTGGTGATAGACGTAGTATCCAAAACCTTCAAAAAGAACCAAACAGATTTGACCCTTTTGGATGAGTTATTGAAAAGCTTGCAAAGATGGGACAGTGACAGAATTGATGGCATTGGCGAAATGTTGGATCGCCTGAAGGTTTGTTACAAGTGTTTAAAAGATGAAGAGAAGGACTGCTTTTTGTACGGTGCATTGTATCCTGCAGAAAGCATGATATATGTGGATTACTTGATAGAATGTTGGAGAGCTGAAGACTTTATTCGTCATGCAGAAGAGTTTAGAAATGCACGTAGTGGCGGGCACAAAATATTGTGTGAGCTTATTGAGCTATCATTTCTAGAGAGAACCGCAAAGACGAAATATGTTACGATGAACAAATTGTTTCGGAAATTGGCTCTAGATATCTTATCCCAAAAGGATAACAAATATTTGGCAAAACCATGGGAGGGATTACAAGAGTTTCCACATCCTGAGAATGTAACCAAGCAAGTAAGATCTCGTTGATGGATAATCGACTTAGCACTTTACCAGAAACTCTAGATTGTGGCAATCTCTCAGCATTGTTCCTTCAAAGAAATAAGGACTTGAGTGTTATTCCTCGGTTGTTCTTCCAATCAATGTGCAGACTGCGAGTTCTGGATTTTGCAAGGCACTGGGATTGCATTTTTGCCTTCCTCTATATCCATGTTGGTTGTTCTCAGAGGGCTCTACTTAAATTCTTGCATCCACTTGACAAGGGTACCATCTGAAATAAAAGCACTTGAACAGCTTGAGGTTCTTGATATTCGAGGTACTAGACTTAATTTACTTCATATTCAAAGTTTAATATGGTTGAAGTGTTTGCGAATATCCTTGTCTAATTGTTGCATTGAACGTACTGAGGTATCCGATAGTCAATGGATTGGAATAACTTTCAATCCCTTTCGAATTCCAATACTATTGAAGCAAGTGGCAGTATCACTGTATAGATTTGCA